>NC_058403.1:167633879-167820578 GCF_002201575.2 Neomonachus schauinslandi
TTTGTTGTTCCTGATTTACAGATGTAGAGACAGATGCTGAAAGATGTTAACTCACTCACCTGAAGCCTGAATCTGAAACCATTTCTGACTCCAGAGCCCCAACACTCAACCATCAGGATATCAGCCATACCATTACTCAAGACAGACTTTAATAGCCAAACGGAGTAACATGATTGAATTTCTATCCCTTGTCTCTGAGATCTAAGAAACAGGATGTATGAATGGTCTCATTTTGAATAGTTTATCCTAGATTCAAGTCTGCATTGGGAAATCATCCTCAAATCATCCTATCACCTGAGCTATAGACAAGTGCTTCTCACAGTCTGGTACCCAGATCAGCAGCAAGAGCATGGCTTACTGATGTTGTGTTAAGTGTATACTCGCCCCCCAGCTCCCAACCTACTGACATAGAAACTCTGGGCTGAGGCCCAGCATTCATATTTAACATTCCCTCCTGATGATTCTGATGCATGCACAAGTTTGAAAACCACTGCAATAAATGTTCTAGCTTCAATACAGAAGACAAAGTCTAAACACCTTGAAGGTCACTTCTCCCAACCTCCTCGATGTCAGCAGTCATACTCAGGAGGACCCCTCACAGCTTAACACATCATATGGTGCTGCGTCCATCTGCAAATGGAGAAGACGAGGGTCTGAATCCAGGCAAGCAGGTGGCACATACCACTGTGGTTCTGGCTGCTGCCCTATTTTTCAGTTAACCTGAAATCGCCTAATTCAGGAGAGAACTAGTCACACTTGATGAAGAGAGAAAAAGGGGAGTGAGCCGTAAGCAGCTCTAATCCTCTTCCCAAGAAGCTTTGCATTTTGTCATAGTTCTGGAGTGATTGTTCTCTGCTCCCTGGGGACAAACTGGAACATGCCACTTTGCACACAAATATGATCATCCTGAGTAGAGCTTCCATTTTTAGATTCCTGGTAATCACATTGACAGACTCCTGTGGGTTAAATAATCACTTCAAAACCCCGCTTTTGCTACTGTTCCTCATGCTGTGAAGTACTTCTTACACTTCCCAGTACACCAGGATCACCTCAGGAGTTTGTTAAAATGCAGATCCCCCTCCCAAGGCCTCACCTCCAAGACTAAATTTATATGCCTGGGGTAAGGCCAGAGATCTGCAATATTTAACAAGCTCCCTAGATGATTCCAGAGTATCTGTTCTAGAGACCACACTGAGCAACACTGGGTGGTCAAAGATATAGGCTCAGGAGTGGGACAAACCAGGATCTATATTCCCAGTCTACCTCCCCAACGTCTATCAACCTGGCTACTAACTTCTTTGCACCTCTGATTCCTACTTTGTAATCTTGGGATTATTTAGAGAGGCTGTATCATATACTTGTTCGTAAAACCTAAAGAAGAATTCATGCAAAGTTCTTAGCACAGTGCCTAGCACATAATAATTACTCATTAAATACTAAATGTTAGCCACCATTGTTCTGGTGCTGCTAATGATGACTGTCACCATCATCTAAATTACACTGATCAGAAAAGAAGGAAGAAGACATATCTGTGCCTCTTTCTTCTGATGTGTGTGGATCCTAACCTGGGTTGCCTCTCTGTAATAAGTTTCTTAGAAAATCAAATTAAATTTAAAAAGGTAAAACCCCCTCCCCCATTATGTGGGTCGGGGGTATAATGAAATGGCTTATTAGGGGGTTTCAAGAGGAAAGGAGACAGTCAACCATGTCTCAGCTCACTGCCAGGTGGGCTGAGGAAGGAAATAATGGAGGGAGAAAGAGAACAGGCATAGTTGGAACCCGCAGGATGTTCTTGGAGCTGTGAAGAGTGATAATGGCAGTGAATAAGCTTTATCAAAGTGTGAAGTACAAAGTGAACCTAAGAGATTACTCTCAAACTTTAAATTTGAAGGAAACTCTTTGGAAAATGGAAGTTTTTGACATTTTGAATGACATACCACTTCCCTCGATTACCTACCCCTTCCCAGGAACTAAATTTAAGAATATAAAAGAAATTTTGGGGCGCCTGGGTGGCTCAGTCATTAAGAATATAAAAGAAATTTTATAAAGGAGAAGAAATATGTGGATGTATGGGATTTTTAAAAAAAAATATTTAATAACTTTAACTCATTTTCTTGCAAAGTTATTAGACCAAGAAACTATTCTGCTTTCTTCTTCTAGACCAAAGTGACACCTTCTACCACACCAACCATTACCTCTGCACAGAAAGCTCAGAGCACTCGTTCTTTTCCCTGTTCCTTCATCAGATAATATCCTCTAAAATAAATTTAATGGCTTGTCAGGATTACTAAATGGACAGTCACAATGTAATCCTCTACCTCAACAGAAAAGTAGTGCAACCAATCTTGGACTTTTTCTTTCCTCATTTATGAGAAGAGAACTCTTTGCCTGCATCAGCTGAGGACTTGGTGTTCCCTGTGTCTTTGATCCCATATAAATATCAGGAGCCATTTCCCAAATAATCAGGCCCAACAAATTTCATTTAAAAGAAAACAATGAACTATTTGAGCCCATGAGTCATCATGTCATTTGGTGGTCTACAATGATCCTGCTGTCCATATGACACTATGTGGACATAGATGAAGCGACAAGTTAATAAGGTTTATTTCAGCACTGTCACTTCTTTTAACAAGGAAGAAGGGAGGGGTGAAGACTAGCTATTTTATATTCAGCCCAAGTGTCTGCTCACCCCCTTCATGGGAACCCATCAGCAGCTTCCGTGTACTGGAGAACAGTGCTGGGGGAACTGGAGCACCTCACTGAAGCTTTCTCCATGATGAAACCATATGCACAGAATAGCTTTTGAAATAGGGGTACTTGGTTTCTCTAGAACTCATCCTCTCTGAAGGATCCTTCACTCTTGTATGTCCTCTCCTGTTTCACTGTCATTTAACTTTTTGTTTATATGTTCTTGGCTCTCTCATCTGCTTTATTTAAAAATGGGAGTGTAAGAGTGTATTAGAAAAACCTTACTATTAACTGTAGTGCTTTAGACATTGATACATGCATAACATGCCTGTAAAAAGTAGAATCATGAGATATTCAACCATTTTTGACCTTTAAAACTAGCAATTTCATACAGTTCAACCTAACACCTACTGTCTTCCTCTGCCTGGAAGCCTCTTCTCTATGCTTCTTTGCCGAATAACTCCCACTCTTGATTCAGAAGCCTAGTTTAACTCATCATTTCTGAGACCAGCCTTCCCTGATGAGGTTAATTCCCTCTATGACAGGCTTGTATGATACCAACCACTGCTCCTTCACAGCTCCCATTTTAGTTATAATCTCATGTTTTTGTGTAATTATATTAATACTTCTCTCCCTCCTACAAGATGATAAATTCCATACAAACAGAATGTATTTTTTGCTCCCCACTGTTTCTCTAGCACAAAGCCTGGCACCTAGTAGGCATCAGTAAATATTTGACCAATGAATAAATGGGCCCCCTAACTCACATGTATCTGGCGTATATGACTAGAATATTTCCTTGATATGCCAGAAAAAAAAAAAATTCAACTCTCCAGCTTTTCTTATAATTATACAGCTTACTAAAGGTAAGCATCCTCTCAAAGTTTAGACAGATGCAATGATTCAGTAATGCTCTATATGATGTTTTGATCCATATTTACTTATTACCTTCTTTTAGCTTCCTTTCTGCTTTAGCTTCCACTAGCAGGTCTTGTCCAATCTTAGGCCCTGAGGTTAATTCCCTTCTGAGCCAGGAAAGATTTAAGAGGTTCTTAACCTTAAATGACTTTGAACCTTAATGAATCTGGTGGCTGAGCTTCTGACTTGCCCATGGGTCTGATAAATTGTCGTAATCCTTTTAGTCAAATCCTACCAGCTGCCTTGGTCTTACAGTCTAGATCTCTATGCTACTTTGGTCCTGTATTTCCAACAGGAAAAGAAAATCCAACATTTTCTTTTGTCCTTATCTGCGTGCAATTCATTCCGGAGTGCCTATTTGTCTGCCTAGTCCCAATTCTGCCACCAGAACATCCCACCAGAACCCCGTGTCCAAAGGTCAAAATAAGAAACCTTATGGAGTGGTAGGAATTAGCCCAGTTAGGTAAATTCAGAGAGAATGGAAAAGCCTGACTTGCTCCTTTTTAACCTTGGGTAGTTCTTCAAATTTTCTGATTATAACATACTATGTCATTAAGTTGCTAGGAAGATTGCATCATAAAAAAAGGTCTGTGTGTCTAGCACAATGCCTGGCAATACAAAAAACACTGGTTAAATGGTCACTATTATGATTCTTCATTAATAAAAAGACACTGACTATATCAGAATATCAAAATATAAACTAAATAGCTTTTTCTCCAAAGGCTTTACTCTATTGCATCATTCATGGCACGCAGTGTCACATAAGTGACCAGACTGGGTCAATTAAGAAGCAAGCAGTCATTAAAAATACTGGTAGACAAAATTCTTATGGTCACTAAAATAACTATTTTGCTTCTAATTACTTTTCTGGAGTTTTCCTTTTAATTGCAACCAATTCTCAGACCTGAATCTGTAGACTGAGGCTTTTGGCAAGCATCATCACCTCCCCACTCTTTGGGGTCTCCAAATTCCTTCTGTCAGAGCAGTCACCAAAACTAATCTTTGACATAAAAATTGGCCCATTTCATTTGAAAACTGCTGACCAATCTATGGGCATCAACACCATTAACTCTCAAACCATGTAGCCATACTCCTTAAGTAACTGTGCAGGCACTAATCCTACTGATCACACACTCTTTTTGCAAACTAAGGGCTCAGATCATGTTTATTTTTATTTCCACTTTCTTTTGATTATTGATTTTTCTGTATAATAGACATAATACTGCATTTTGCATCACATAAAACTCACTTATGGGAGGATTTGTAAATTTAAATTGACTTAGTTTCCTTTTTATTTCTCTTTCTCATTTTTTCATGACTTACCTTTTTTTTTTTCTCCCTGTGTGTGTGGTTTTTCCTTTTAATTATTGATTTAGTTTTTAAGAAGTAATCCATTCAATAAGGCTTCAACATCAAAGTGTACAAAAAGTATACAATGAGAAGTCTCCCTCCCGATGCAGGTAATCACTGTTTCTCATGTCTTGTGTATCATTCCAGAGATTTCTTTATTCATAAGCTGGCCAGTATACACATTTTTTCTCCCTTTTTTTTTTTACACCAACAGTAGCATGTTATACCTGCTTTAGTGCATTTTTCATTTAAGTATATTTTTAGTATCTTTCCACATTAATGCATACTGGCCTTCCTTATACTTTTTTATAACTGGATATTCCCCTATGGTGGGAATATACCATAATTTATTTAGTCAATGCCCTATGATGGACATTTAGACTAAGTCTAACTTTTAGTTGTCATAATGGTGCAAATGATGCAACAAATATCACTTCATGTGTATTTAAGCATAATTACAGGATACATTTTAGGGGTAGACCTGCTGGGTCAAAGCATAGAGTTATACATTATAAATTTTTACATATACCACAGCCCTCCAAAGGGATGTACAATGTGTGTCAGTGTCCATTTCTCAGTAATTCACCAACTAAATATATGAACTTTTCAAACTTTCGGCAATTTGAGAGGTGAAGAATTATATGGCAGTGTGTTTTCATTTACATTTTTCTTATTATGAATAAGGTGTAGCATCTTTTCAAATGTTTAAGAGCCGTTTTTATTTCCTTGAGTCTGACTTGTATATTTGTAAATTTTGGCCTCTTTTTAAATTGACTTGTCTTTTCATGATGGATTTCTAAGCCTCCTTTAAATATTGATAATATTAGCCCTTCGTAAACAACATGTGTTGAAAATACTCTTAAATTTGTATATATATATATATGAGTATATATATATGAATATATATGTGTATATTACTTTGCTTATTGTATTTTGGGGAGAAAGAGACATTATTTTTAGTTCTTGTCACTTTTTTTTTTAAAGATTTTATTTATTTATTTGAGAGAGAGAATGAGAGAGAGAGAGCACATGAGAGGGGGGAGGGTCAGAGGGAGAAGCAGACCCTCTGCTGAGCAAGGAGCCCGATATGGGACTCGATCCCGGGACTCCAGGATCATGACCTGAGCCGAAGGCAGTCGCTTAACCAACTGAGCCACCCAGGTGCCCTTCTTGTCACTTTTTAAGTAGTTTATCATCCTTTTATTCTATGGCTTCAGGATTTCAAATTCATATTAAGAAAGCCATCCCATCCCATTCCATTCTCACATGGTTTTCTTCTAACAATTTTAGTTTCATTTTTTTTCATTCAAAACTTTGACCCATTGGTATTTTTCACCCTGTATGAAGTGTAAGTCCACATTTATTCTTCTAGATGTCTACTTAATTATTAAACGGTTCAGCTTACCCCAGTGGTTGAGAAGTCACTTTTCTCAGATATTAATCCCCTGGTTAATTTAAGTAAATGCAATGCTTCTAGACTTTAAATTCTACACTACTGATATTTCAGCTCATGTGCCAGTATAACTTTCTTTCCATTATGAACCATTATTGTATATTCTAATGTCTGGCAATGCTAATTTTTTTAAATATAAACTTTATATCATTTTGTTGAGTTTAGAAAAAGAAACACCTGCCTGTGGGAATTTTATTGAGGATCATGTCTAATTTATAGAGTAACAGAGAAGGCTTAAGTCTTAATGACTTTGTCTTTCTACTCAAGAATATGATATGCCTTTCAATTTGTTCCAGTTTTCAGCATAAAGATCTCATGCATTTCTTTTAAATTCCTTGGTATTATATCTTTTGTGTTTCCATCAGAAGCAGGGTCTTTTTTGTTGTATATTTCTAACTGGTTTGTTTCAATACGTGAAAATTATTGACTACATATATATTTTTATTTTTTTTAAAGATTTTATTTATTTATTTGAGATAAGAGAGTGAGCGAGAGAGCAGGAGCAGGGGAGCAGAGGGAGAAGTAGGCTCCCCACTAAACAGGGAGCCTGACTCGGGGCTCCATCCCAGGATCCTAGGATCATGACCTGAGCCTAAGGCAAACGCTTAACTGACTGAACCACCCAGGTGCCCCATATGTATATATTTTTAATTCCACTAACTGAATTATTGTTTCTAGTACTTGAATCTCCTACATTTCCCAAGTATACAATCATACTATCTGGAAATAAAAATATTTTTTCTCTTTATACATTTTTGTATTTCTAATTTTGTTCTTGATCTAATTATATTAGCTAGCACCTATAATGCAACATGAATTTTGCACAGCACATAGTAATAATAGTATCTAACACCAACTGATCCTGACTTCAGTGGGAAAGCTTCTAGTGTTTTCTCGTTAGGCATCATGTTGGCTTATAGGATGGATTCTTCCTTAAAATGATATTTCATCAACTTAAAAAAATATCGTATACTCTTATTGATTGTATTTAGTCTGAATGGAAGTTGAATTTTATCAAATGTCTTTTCAGCATGGAAAATCATGATTTTTCTCTTTAGATCATGACCAACCAATGTGGTTCAATGTAATTAAATCTTGTAAGAGTAACTTTTTTTTTTTAAGGAAGTATTGAGCAAAGCAGAATGAATGAAACATTTTCCATTGATCAGTAGATGCTGCTGTTCTGTCAACAATGCCTCTCCCAGTTGAATTTTTTTGATGAAAAAGTTAGGCATCAAACATTTCATGCAGAGCAGTTCTCAAAACTGAGCCAGAATCAAAGACTCAGTGGTGGAGTAACTATTTATATATCATTATTAATTGTTTAGGAGTAGGTGTTGACATCAGAGTTAGTGATCTTTTTTTTCCCCTCAACTATCTGTGTCAGATTTTGCTAACAGTTTGTATTCTCTTTAAAAAAAAAAATTGAAATTTTCAATCATTATTTTTCTATGTTCAACATCAATTTAAATAGTATTATAATTTTTAACAGTTTGGTAGAACTGCCCTGTAAAACTATCCTGGTGCTTTTTCATGGCTTTCACCTTGATATATTTCTCTATTTCTTCTATGAAAATCATTCTGATTTTATTATATAATTTTCTGTGGGTTCTTTTAGCCAATCACTTTTCCTATGAAAATGTTCATTTTTATTGTGTTAAATTGCTACACACACACAAAACAACTTCTAGGAAAATGGATTCTTCATGGTACCCCATTCCCATTAGTTTTTTTAACCATATCAGTGCCAGATGGCTTTGTTCTCACCTACTTCACCCCTGCACTGAATGTTGCAAACAAGAACATTATTTTTTGCCTTTGAGGGTGAACAATACAAGACCCCAAAGTATGCCACTTTAGCATGTGGATTATTTCGAGCTGAAGATGATCAAAGCCCAACAGACTCAGGAAGAGCTGTTTACCTCCTCTTTCACTACCTAAAATAATTTAGTTAGAGGGCCTATACCAGAAGCAAGCAAATACCAAAGAAAACTTTTTGCCAGAAAGACTTACGTGCACAGAATGACAAATATTTGTTTACCAAACATTTGCTCTTTTCATCTTCCTGTCACTTGTCTTCCTCCCCTTTGAAGCCCTAGATCCCTACCCCTCTTCTTAGCTCTGGATGGCATATAAGCCTAAACTGCCTGTCTTTGGGTCTTATGTCTTTGGGGCTTCCCAACATACAAAGTCTGTTTTTCTTCTGTTGATTTGTCTTATGTCAACTTAATTATTAGACTAGCCAATGAACCAAAAAGGGAGGAAGGGAAAAGATTTCCTCCCCTACGGTTTTGACACCCAGCATGGGGCCCTCCACTGCCTGGACATTGCTTGCTCTATGGCTGCTACAGCTGAAAGATCCTGGGTCCTCTAGCAGGAGCTGGCAGAAGGTAAGCATTCTTACCACATCATCCTCAAAGATCTCTGACTGCAAGGTCTGATGGAAGCAAGAGTGGTGAGAGTTATTATCTTCTTCTAAATTCAGATGAGCAGGAGAAAATATTTGCATGAACTAATTCCTTGGGTATAGCAAGTCCACTCTAGATTTGTTTTGAGTACCGTTGTTTTCTATTGGTTCCTTTTTTCCCAGAGATAGTCATTGTTTTCCTTTGTCTCCATCTATTGTGTCATTTGTCATAAGGAGGAAAAACCATCAGGTCGAATGCAGTCATATACCCTATAAGCCTCATGTTCAAGCCAGCCTCAGAGACTGGTGACTTCACAGTTCTCACCAGACCACGGTCAGTTTAGACAAACTTTGCCATGGGTCCCCTATATAAAAATTGAATGAGGTTTTCCTGTGATCTTGTTCTATGTCCTGAAAGCTTGGCTTTGTAAGAATATTCTCTCTCGTCTCTGCTGTCCAGAAGGTGTACTCACCGGGATAGCCAGTTGAATAGACTGGGGTTCTGAGACACAGAGTCACAAGCAGCACTCTCTTTGTCTGGTCATGTCAGCTCTAAGGGGAGTTTGTCATAAAGGGTCCCAGTCCCTAAGGGGCCTTTGTTGTCCCGGGCTTCATTGCTTTCTTAGTGCTGCCAAGGTCCCATTCCAGTAGCACCTGTCCTGTGTCACAGATTAGCTGGTCTATGACTGGAGGCATCTTACATTCTTGTGGGAAACTGGACACACCATTTTCACTATGCCATGCTTACTGCCTGTGATCATGGAGGCCTTTGCTTTCTTAGGGTAACTCTGGGAGAGAACTTTCTAGATCTCATTAGGGCTATATCTTTTGCACTCTCTTGTTGGACACCTCTTACATCCAGGGTTAAGCCATAAAAATACTAAGTCGTTTGAGTTGCTATTGAGATTAATATAAAATCTTACTTGTCAATGGCCAGATGAAGGATCCTTTGAATTGAAAAAATCTTTTCTTTCTTTCTTTATCTGAAAAAATTTTAGAGAGCTCTTTTCCTAATTGTCTTAGTGGTACTTATGGAAAGACCTAATTAAAAAATGCATACAAAGAAATATAATGACTAGCCTGAGGGACTGCCTGAACAAGATGAAAGCACATAAATTAGTATAAAAATTAAAGTCTACACCCAATGTATATTTCCTTTCCAAAAACCTGGACCCTTTTCCTTAGCAAACTTCCTTAGTTCCCAGAACTCCTCCACCTTCCCCAGAAAATCCCTTATACATCCAGCTGCCTCCCCTGCAAGATTTACAGGGAGTGCTCTGGCCTGTTCTCTAGGCCTAGCTATACAGGTTACAACTCCTCCTACTTGCCAGGGCTCTCTAATCAGGCTCTTCCAGCATCAGGCCTTCTTATGCAACATCACTTGTGGAGGTCCAGGGACCCCCCCCCCCATTACAAAGAATTCCTGACCTTTGGAAAACAACATATCTTTTAAATTATGAGACACTTTTATCTCCACTTTCAGAAGATCCTACCAAATTTAGAGAAGAATTAGAAAGATTAGTGGTCATTCACAATTCCATTCACAGGGACCTGGATTGGCCACTGAGAAATGTTTTTCCCACCCACAATTATACTGTAGCTAACAGATGAGCCAGATGGCTCCCTAGGGAAAAGCCCCTCTCACAGAGGAAACAGATGGCCGGAATTTCTCTCAGGCCCTCCTGCAAATGATCAGGAAATGGATCAACTGGATGGCCAATGTTCAGGGACTAAGAGAAGCAATAGTAGAAGTTCTCCCTGCTAAGGTGAATTGGTTTCAATTTGAATTGTGCACACAGAAATACGGACATCCAAATGCCTTTTTTGAATGCTTTATACAGACCTTTCAAAGGCATACTGCATCAAACCTTGAAGCTCTAGAACATAGAAATCTTTTCATTTCTCTCTTAGAGGGGAAATTTTCTCCTTGATATAGAAAGGCAAATTCAAAATATTGTGATTGGGTGTACTAGTCAAGCTTTAAGCAATGCAATAGAAGAAGCTACCCAGTTTTTTGAGGATAGCTTACAGAAATGCCAAAGAATAAAAAAGGAGGTAAAATCAACAATTCTTGATTTACAACTTCAACCTTTAGAGAAACAAAAGCATAATGCTAAGCACAACTCAAATTCCACTCAGACCTTTTCCTATTTGCTTTCAAACATCTGCAGATATTGTAACAAATTAGGGCATTAAAATTGTCCTGCATTAAAAAAAAAAGATTTAAATAGTAATTACCCTAAACTTCTGATAATGAACACACCCCAAAACTCATAGGAGAAAACTTATTCTTTATCTTTAAGATTTAAATATTACCTTGCCTTTGAAATATAAACACCCTAGGAGATAATTAGAACACTGTCAAGAATTACCTGACACTGAATTTTTTAAAAATAGGAAAAAAAGAGGCTTTTTAAAATACAAACTTCTATAAAAGCTCCTTTGGCCAAACTCTAGTCCACATTCTTCACAAGATTACTTGTCAAAGGCAAATACAAATCTCCAAAGTCATCTCCATAAATAGTAAAAAGCTTTATCCACCTGAGCAAGTACATTTAACTTATTCCAACTGCCAAAAAAAAACAAAAATGTTTGGGTCCATCTATTCTTTTATAAATTAGTTAGTTTTGTATTCCTGTATCTTACTCATGACCAAAATTTTAGAATAAAAGCTATCAGGTCTCTGTTTGCTTATATGTTTGTACATATGTTTATATGTGTCTATATATGTACGTTGTATATGTGTGATGTATTTCTATCTCTGGACAGTATTGCCAAAATAACTTGTAAAGATCTCTACTTAATTGATTTAAAATAAGTACCTATATGAATTAAGTATTCCTAAAACTCTCAGAAATAGAATAGAAACTAACCCAAATGCTTTTCAAGTTCACATGATCTGAGAAAATATTCAGTAAATAAAAACTACTTTAAGTTTGTTGGTTTAATTACAACAGGCATGCCTTTAGAGTTATTAGCAATTAAGTATAATACCTTTATTCTACCTAGGTTTACTAAAAGTCAAATAAGCTCAATGTTACCTGTTTCAAAATTTATCAGCGGGAAAAGTAACTTAAGATGATGATTAGTTGATTTAATGTCTCAAACATTTTATGAGTAATCTAAGTATGATTAAGAACAAGTGAAGTAAATAAATATAAGTGGGATAAAAACATTTTTTAAGATTTATTTATTTATTTGAGAGAGAGAGAGCAGGAGGAGGGGCAGAGGGAGAGAGAGAGAGTCCTGAAGTAGACCCCCCTCCCTCGCCGCTGCGTGTGGAGTTCATTGCAGAGCACAATCCAGAATCCAGAGATCATGACCTGAGCTGAAACCAAGAGTTGGCTGTGTAAGTGACTGAGCCACCCAGGTACCCCAAGTGGGATAAAAAATTTTAAATAAACTTTCCAGCAATAATTATGTTTTATGATATGTCTACTTAAATAGTTTTCTAAATTTCTTTAGTAACTTACACACTTAGAGTTTTGCTAAGTTAAAATAATGATGGAAATTTAGTGAGCATCTGTATAATTTCTAAAGTAAAATATAGAAATGTTAATAACTGAATAGAGGTTTATCCACTTTTAGCTTGTTATTACAAAAAAAAAATGTATACTTTGAGGAAGTGTCTGCTTCTAGAGGTTATGAAATATATTCGTAAATTTGCCAATCTAATGCTGGCATAACAGTTCACAATTGCCTACTTCTTAGTCTTCACTAGATATTCGGGTTTTTAAGAGTTAAGAATGCTAATATAATTAAAACTATTAGAAATAGAAAGACAACTCAGTATGCAAGGAAAGTAAGTTGTGTTCTTGGCTAAGAAAAGTTATGAGATGCAGAGGTTCATTTTTGTTAAGGGAAAAGAAAGCAATTCTGTCTTAAAGCTGGTTATTTCAGATTGGAAAAAGGAAAATAAAAGACAAGCCATGGAGGCACCTGGGTGGCTTAGTCGGTTAAGGATCTGCCTTCAGCTCAGGTCATGATCCCAGGGTCCTGGGATTGAGCCCGGAGTCAGGCTTCCTGCTCAGCAGGGAGTCTGCTTGTCCCCCTCCCTCTGTTGTTCCCCCTCATTTATGGATACTCTATCTCTCTCTCTCTCTCTCTCTCTCAAAAATAAATAAATAAAATCTTAACAACAACAAAAAAAAGACAAACCATGGACACAGAAAGTTGGGAAGAGAGAGAATCTTGTGTGGTCTGGTTGGCTAAAAATTGAGTTATTATAAGGGTTTAAAAATACACATTAATACCAATAGTTTACTTATGTAAAACTAAAATTTAATTTTCTTTCATTTCCTAAAAGAACAAAGTTTTCTTGGACTATTTATCTTCTCTTATTAAGATACTGTGGAAGGTTTTTCTTCACCTTTTAAATAATCAGCCTAGAAAGCAAAGATTTGTGTTCTATCAAATAAATTTCCTATGCTTCATGTTATTGTTACTAACATGCCTTTAATTAAATAAACTGAGTGTTCTCAATACTAAAAGAGTTTTGCTCAAAACTATGTAACCTTCTATATTTGTAAAATTTTTTATTGTCACTTTATTTAAATGGATAATTAAGTACTGTTTCAGAATGATCTGTCATCCTTTTTAGTCAAATGTCCAAAGCCTTCTGATATTTTTAACAAACGTCCCAAAATCAAACTTCAATTGAAGACTTTTTGATCTCAAATAAGTTTGGGAATTTCCAGAGTGTCCCTGGGATATCTCAAAAAATTTGTTCTCTCTCTATATAAAAAGATGTTACATTAATTAGGATTATTTGATATGTCAAATTACAAGTGAAGCATTGTCAAAAAAGATGCTAAACCTTCTTTGGTTGCATTTGTAAGGATATATGTTCTTAATATAAATGTTTCAGAAATTGTATGAAATTCTTAGAAATCTGATATATCCTGGTGTAATTCTAGATTATCTTAAAAGGTTCTGGAGCCCCTGGGTGGCTTGGTCAGTTAAGCATCTGCCTTCAGCTCAAGTCATGATCCCAGGGTCCTGGGATGGAGCCCATCAGGCTGCCTGCTCATCAGGGAGTCTACTTGTCCCTCTCCCTCTGCCCCTCCCCCTCACTCATGCATGCACTCTCTCTCTCTCAAAAATAAATAAATAAAATCTTTAAAAAAATGTTTTATGTCACAGAAAGAACCCAATTGCCTTGTCAATTGCATTATAATGAACTTTCGTAAGACCTGTAATCATGGTCATTTTTAAGACTTTTTAAAATTTATTTACAGAGAGTTACTGTTTTATTCTGATGCTTTTGCAAATGTTTCATCTTCAGAAAGATTTGTGGAAAAGATTGACAAGTACTCTGGAATACAGGTCTCTAGTAACTTTAAGATCATACCACTGAACTGGGTAAGAATTTGCAAAACTCTAATGAAGAAACTGAGAGCTTCCTAAAACTGCTAACAAAAGATCAACAGGAATTAATTTAATGGGACTGAATAAACTGATGGAGATGACTATAATTTTTATGACTTTTTATTTGAAACCTTGTTGGTTCTTTTATCTTACATTTTCCCAGATTTAAGAAAACCTTCTTCTCTTTCTCCATAGCTATCAGCAATTTGGTAATATAGATCTTTGTGAAAACAACAACAAACAACAACAACAAAAAACACTTTTTTCTCCCTATCTGATCCCTCCAGATTTTGGAAACTCTTAGTTGAATATTATTATTTTCATGGCAATACCCTTATTTTTATAAGTTCATTAATAATATGTCCTCTTGTAGCAAGAAACAGTTGGAAATATTGATTATCCTCCTGAGGCTTTGACTGGAATGTCATATTTGAGAGAAACATGCATAGAGTCATTTATGATCAAGCAACTTTAAAAACCTAAGGTTGACTTAATGGAGTCAATAAAGCCCATTGGAAAAACTTTAGGACCCACCTGCATCACCACTTCCTGAAATAAGTTTAACTAAACTGACCTATTGCCAGGAATAGAAGAATGGTTCAGTAAGATGGAACAATCTACTAACTCAAGCTCTGGAGTATGAAACTTCTTGGGGGAAGTTTCAAAGGTGAGATTGAGGGGGAACAGTATACATGACCCCAAAATATGCCACTGTGACATGGGATTATTTCAAGTTGAAGATAATCAAGGCCCAACAGATCCATTGCCTAAAAGAATATAGGTAAAGGACCCATACCAGGAGAAAACTAATACGAAAGATAACTTTTTATCAGAAAGACTTATCTGCATGTCACGGCAAATATTTTTGCTTATCAAATATTTGTTATAATCTTTTTTGTGAATTGTCTTCCTTCCCTTTGAAGCCCTACCCTCTTGCCTTTAGCTCTGCATGGCATATAAGCCTTACTTTCCTTTCTTCGATTATGTATGATATTTTTCTCCTACTCATCTTATAACAACTTAATTATTAGACCAGCCAAAGAGCCTAAAAGGAAGAAGGAAAAAGTTTTCCTCCCCTGCACCTTTCATATCATGTTCTTCACCTTGAAGAACTCTGACAACCTCTGGGCTCAGCCCAAACTGGGCTCTTTCTCCCTGCTTTTTTCTGGTTCTTCTCACATAGTCTCTGCATGACCTCAGTTGCTTTTGAAAGCCCTTACAAATATTTTAGGTCTTTTTCCAGATTTGACCAAAAAACACAGTTTGTATTTTTGTTTTACTATTTTCTTGATGTTTTTGGATGGGTTCCAGAATGAGAAGGTAGGCTACTGACTTTGGGGGTCATTTTCCTATCAAATCATCACTTTATTTTTCATTCTTTCTAAATATTTTGTAGTGTTTAAATAACTTTGGGATGTTTTTAAACTTGAAAATAATCAGAATTTTGTTTTAGGAAAAACTTTATCTAGGAAAGAGACTAAAATCATGAAAATGAAACTCCATTTTTAAAGAGAATATATCTAATAAAATGCCTCTTACTCTCCTCAAGTTCAGATCTCTGTATTTACATATAATCAGTACCACCAATTTAAATTGAACATCAAAAGCACACAGAAAGGGAGAGGGACAGTTCTTACTTTATAAGAAAATTAGTCTGGTTGGTTGAATACAATCCTCAACTCTTAATATTATCCTTTTTCATACACAGCCCCATGCTCTCCCCACCCCCAAGAAAACTACTGCCTCCCTGGCACTAATCAATCTCCTAGACACAGCAAAGTAATTATCTACATTCTTCATTCCCTAGGCAAACCCGCAAGTAACAGAAGATCTGAAATCCAATCTCTGACCGTGGAATATGAGCTAAGTTTGAAGAGATTAAAAAAAAAAAAAAGGAATTGTTCAGAAGAACCCAAGAAATGGGAAGGTGTTAATGTGTTTTATAAGGTAGCAGCAAGATATAAAAATTTCTTGACCAATAAGAGATTAGAAGCAACAGTAGGAAGAAATGCATTAATGAGGTTTTCACAAATGCATTAATCCTTTTCACAAAGGTCAATCTCTGTTCATCCCATGTGTTTCCTGCACAGTACAAACTTGCTGGTTAATGGACCAGAATTTCATGGTTCCTCCCACTGTCTTATGGGGACAGAGGGAGGCCCAATACTTCCCAAGGAATCAAGAGGTACAGATTGTCCTGGGCCCTGACAACTATTTCATAAAGTTGTAAAAATGGGTTGCTAGTTTTCCCACAGGTCACTAGGTTACCCTGTTTGAAAGGGACACTCAACCCACTACTTAATATTTGTTATATCAATGAGGGTAAAAACCTGACAAGCAGAAATAAATGTGAAAATTGGCATTTCTGCTGTTGTTTTAACTCAACAAAGTAAAAATGCCAAGCCACATACAAGGGAAGATGGAAGTAATTAAACATACTAAATAATGAAAACATTTTTTCTTTATACAAGAAGCGCTGTGAATTGTGTAAGACTGTTGAATCACAGACCTGTACCTCTGAAACAAATAATACATTATATGTTAAAAAAAAAAAAAGAAGAAGAAGATAGCAGGAAGGGAAAAATGAAGGGGGCGAATTGGAGGGGGAGACGAACCATGAAAGACTATGGGCTCTGAGAAACAAACTGAGGGTTCTAGAGGGGAGCGGGGTGGGGAGATGGATTAGCCTGGTGATGGGTATTAAAGAGGGCACATACAGCATGGAGCACTGGGTGTTATACGCCAACAATGAATCATGGAACACTACATCAAAAACCAATGATGTAATGTATGGTGATTAACATAACATAATAATTAAAAAAAAGAATTTATTACAGGCATTCTTCCAAAGATCCTACTTTTCTAATATGTTGAATTGTTCTGAATAATGTAAAATTTTTCAAGATCTAACATACATGTTAAATTCTAATTGCTGTATCAAATACCAATTGTTGAAGAAAACTACTTCTTTGAGTCTCTGTTGAGACCTCATCTGATTTTGAAACCACTGTAATCAATTCTGAATTCTATATACTTTTCATTTTTACCAAGAAACTTTTCCTCTAGTCTCTGTCTCTCTTAATGGTAATAACATATTCCTAGTTTTTGAGACTGAAAACCACACAGCCATCTTCTATTTGCCCACTTTTTCCAATTAGTTCTCAAATCCTAGTGATTCTTTCTACATGTCACCAGTCTACTCCTCGTGCCATGAACTATGTAATGTTTCTTTAACATTTACATTTCTAGACCCTTCCCAACTAGTTTTCAAGATTCCAGCCTGGTCTAGGTATTGTCTATTTCACTTTCTTGTTCAGACTTCTTTAGTGGTTCCTATTTTCTATTGGTCAAAGCCTCAATGCTGAGGCTTGACCAAGCTCTCCATGACTTGCCCCTACTTTTATTTCCAGCATTTTTTACCATATTCTCTTACTTTTGCAATTCTATCCAGTTTCAGACACTATATGACTCTCACTAAGCTTCCCCAGTAAAGGCAATTTTATAAAAGTTATAGCAAGGGTTGTTTTGCCATGACGCTTGCAAACCATTCTCATATATTTACTTGTGTCTAGGAAGATTACAAGAAAAAGCATGGGAAAGAAAGAGCATCAAACTTTGCATTTAAATGTTTCCTAAATTGTCAATCTAAGACATGGCAAATATGTGTGTGCATATCTCTATATACACATATACATTTATACATGCATATATACACAAATATATATATTTCTGCATATGTATATAATAATTGGATACAATTTTACAAAAAAAAGATACCCATTTTTACTACATATTTTTCCCAAAAAGTAATCAATTTTTCCTTTAAATGAGAAAACAAGGCCCAAAGAGGTTAAAAGCAACTTCCCACCATTAGACCACACAAGACAGACTGGATTTTTTGCCTACCCTGACTTGTTTACTTATACACCCCATCTGGTTAGCCTATCAATAGGAGGTTCCTCTTCTGTTCACTGAGCTTGCGTTTATGTTATCTGCTAAATAAGAAAATAGTCACAACAGATCTTTAACACAAGGAGGGTTAAAAGGGGACTTGCCAAGCAGTAGATGAAGAGACACTGTCCCTGATTTTCAGCTGAGGACTCTCTTCCCCCCGGTGGATGCTACCTTCAAGTTTTGTGAATCCAGTGAAAACCAATCACAACACTTTCATGTTCTGCCCAGTTAGAGAGGAATGAAGGATGTCAATCTGAAATCTATGAGCCCCCTGTTCTGTTGCAAACTTGGGCTGCATTTCAAAGAGAAATATATCATAATCTAGAGAATTCCCGGGGAGCCTGCTTCTCCTTCTGCCTGCCGCTCCCCCTGCTTGTGTGCATGCTCTCTCTCTAACAAATAAGTAAATCTTAGAGCATTCCATCAAAAGATACATTCATCTTGACTGGGCACAACACTGCTTGCCATCACCACAAAAATTCTGTTGTTAGTCTTGAATTAAATTATCAAGACAATTCTATTAACTTCTCTCCTCCTTTGCCCATGTTGACACTGGAGAAAAAAAGCTAGGATGAGGCTTCTTTAAGTAGATTGCCATGTTGAGGGAAAAGTGGGGTTTTGAAAAATAAAAAAGATTGAGTGGAGTGTGACGCTGATTCAATTAATTCAATTACAGTGCAATGCAATGTAAACCATATTAAATATTTAAGGGCTAAGTCACTCCAAGCAAGATCAAATACTTTCTGAGAATTTGATTACTTCTTCTTCTTAATTATTAAGAATTTGGCCTTTTCAGTAAGATGAAAAATTATGTAATCAACCAACATGCAGTCATGATACTTTCTATTTCCTGTAAATAATTTTGGAGGGAGAAGGGAATAAAGGATATGAATTAGGAGTCTGGATCACTTGGCTCCTCATATTGGATACAATGAAGAGAATAATTTGTCCCTTGTCAATAAATGTAATGTGCTGTGACTTTAAATCCCCTGTGGGAAATAACTATGTTTTATTGTTTATCTGCAGTGCAAAGACTCCCTCTGAAGACTTTATGCAACATGTCATTCAAGCAGATGAAAAATGTACTCTGCAAAAGCACTACCTGCACCTTCTTTGTAAAGAATGGTTTTTGGTAAAAGAAAACAACACAAATATTTGCCTGTTTTGGGCCCTAAGAAGAATTGACTGGGTAAGCAAATTATCCAGCTAGTCAGAAACTTCCCTCAATGAAAATAAAAATACAGGAATTATTATCTCAAGAAATGTCACTATCTCAAATAAAATTTTTGAAGTTCTATTTATACTTACCCAAATGGGTCAATGATTTTAGAATTCATATTGGAAAAGAGTGGCTTAATGACTTCGCATGACTTTGGAAAGCTACCCACTGGGTAGTATTCTGGAGAATTAAGGATGCTATTGCCATTTATGACACAGCATGGTGTTATAGGGGCTTGATATGAAAAGGGTGAATCTAACCAATCATATTAGGAATCCAAGACACTTACTGGGCAACAAAGAAAATGTGATTATTTCTACATATAAGTTGTTAGTTACCCTTTCAACTATGATTGAAATTGCCTCAAAGCACAATTCGGATACACAGAAATCCAGGGTCTAGAGTAAGCTATCTGATTCTTTCAGCTTGGACATTGGCATGGGAAGGGGGGTGGGTGGTCTCTAACAGTGAGAAGAAGTCATCTCACTATAGGAGGTGCTGAACTTTAAGTCAAACAGCAGACAATTTCATAACAACAGAATCTGGGGGAAAACAGAGAAACCATAAAGTTCTGCTTAGATTTTATTATGAAAATACTTTTCCAAGTAAGAAATTCTCACAACTAATTCACAAAATAACTCAAATAAAATATATATTTTTAACTCCTTAAAATTGATAGTGAATATGATATATGATAACTCAAGGACTGAATATACTCAACCAAAACCATGCATCTTCATTCATTCCTTCAACCAGTATTTACTGAGTTCCTTCTATGTATTGAGCACATAAATAGTAATGAATCAAATAAAAATCCCTGTCTTCATGAAGCTTATATTCATCTTAGATAAACCAGAGTTACTGCATTTGGACTCGAGTAGATAAATGTTTCTTATTTTCAGAACTTTATTTGGTAGCAGTGACTGACACCTGATTGCTGAAGATAACATTTCCAAATATTATTTAAGAATACTCATTCAGAAACAGCAAATGTTCACTAATCCCTCCAATGCATTCTGAACTCATTCATATTCTACAAACCCAGCTAACAAAACATTTCCTTCTCAAACCCACAAGTTTATTATCTATAAAAACTAGAATCAGAAGAGTGGTCAGTAAAAACAGAATAGATTTTATTTTATTTTTTTAAAGATTTTATTTATTTATTTGAGAAAGAGAGAATGGGAGACAGAGAGCATGAGAGGGAAGAGGGTCAGAGGGAGAAGCAGACTCCCCGCTGAGCAGGGAGCCCGATGTGGGACTCGATCCCGGGACTCCAGGATCATGGCCTGAGCTGAAGGCAGTCGCTTAACCAACTGAGCCACCCAGGCGCCCCCAAACAGAATAGATTTTAAAATAAAATTTCTTAAGTCAGCTCAGAAAGCTTTGTCTTTGGGATTAATAGATAATACCCTTTTTCTTACCTCATCACAATGAAAAGCTTCCTAAAATAAGAGAGGAGAAACAGAGAGAGAGAAATGGAACAAGAAATAGAAACAAGAAAAGACAGAGCTGTAGAGAATAAGACGGAATGAACCTGGGTCAACTTATTTATAGCTATAAAGGAACTGGGTCTGGTGTCAGACCAGGGGACATCAAAGGGAGAATATCAGGACTCTTCAACTGCAAATTACAAAGAAGCCTACCCCAAAACACTTAGGCAAAAATGCCCACTAGAGATAGTGTTTGTCTGCATTTAAGTGAGGAAACTAAATTAGGATTCCTTGAAACTTAGAGCCATTGACAGACAAGAAAAACCTAGACATAATGAAGACAGAGAGAAGACTGGATAGAAAAGAAGGCAAGTTAAGACCAATGTATCCAGAATCAGATCTGCTGCTTGTCTCAACTATGCCTTGTGTAAATTATAAGATATCTGCTCTGGGTGGAGAAATTACAAACAGCAGTCATTCTGAGCAGATGAATTACACGCATACTGTTCTGTGGGCAGGGACAGCGAAGGCTCTCCCCCAGTTCTACCTACAAGCTTCTCCTTTATCCAATTTCGGTCCTTTCTCAGAGCACCATTTTTTCATACTACCTAACATAGGGCTCTCCTTTTTACTTTCTCATGGAAACCTATTCTTTTCCTTCACAGCATTTACTCCAACCCAAAATTATGTGTTCATACATTTACCCAAAAGAACAAGCACCTTAATTTACACTTTATTATATGCAGACAATATTTCAAAAGCTTTGAGTCTGGTATCTTATTTTAGTCTCATGCCATCCCAATAAGCTATTTTTTTTTCATATTTTGTATATAAGAAAGCAGAGGCATAAGGAAGTTTTGAAATGTGATGATGGTCACTCAGCTAGTCAGCAGAGGTATTAGGATTTGAACCCAGGCAACCTAACTCAAAAGATATTAACAATTTATGTAATAGCTGCCCCACTAGACAAGGTTATATGAGAAGAGGAAATAGGTCTTGTATCTTGATCACTCTATTTGAGGCCTATAACACAGTATCTGGTACATGCACATAAAAGGCCTCCCATGGGGCACATTAAGGTGCTTTTATACAAAGAGGAAGGCATTAGGGTAAAAAGCAATAATTTTATCAGTACTTTAGACTACTGATGACAAGTTCCTAACAGCACAAACACTTGGATTAAGGAACCCATTTCCCCCTCGACCCATTCTCTGCAGCAGTAACAGCTTCAGTCTGAGTTTGGAGATTGACATACACCACACTCCCATTTTAATCCACCAATGATTCTTTAGAGACCATTAACAAAGGCTATTCTCAGACCTATGGCATGAACCAGGGAACAGCAAATCGTGTTTTCAAAAAATGAGATAAACATTTTAGACTTACAGGTTATATGGGCTCTGTCACAACTATTAACTCTGCTGCTATAGCATGAAAGCAGCCATAGACCATATGTAAACAAATGGCCGTGGCTGTGTTGCAATACAATTTTATGAAATAAAAGGGCTGAATGGCCTATGGGCTGGAGTGTGTTGACTCCTAAACGTAGACCTTATGTAATTAACAACTGCCCTGGTTAAAATGTTATCTCATTCTGGTTAAAATGCCATCTCATCCTGGATAAATTTTCAACCTGTTCCATTCCATCTTCCATCCCAGAAAAAGTGTTGATAAAAGGGACTGGGAGATGCAGATAATGAAATAGCATTTGCATGAAAAATGCAATCATTTCTATGGCTTGGTCTTTGCCTGTCAAGTAAAACAATGAATATGTTGTTTTCTGAAAAGACTCAGTATTTTCTCCATTACTTTAAATAAAATATGTAATGTTCACTGTTACATTTCTTTTCTTGATAAATACATTGGTGCATAAAGAAATAAAGGGAATTAATATCAACTCTGTTAAATCAAACTTTGAAATTACAAAAGATCAATTAATAGTTTAAGTCTTTGAATTTACTGTTTTGTAGAAATTCCATCCTATGGATATTAATGAAACTGAGAGGTCATTTTAATTATGCATCATTTCCATAAGATTTTATTCTCTTTAAGAGTTTTTTTGTTTTTTTTTAAAGATTTTATTTATTTATTTGACAGAGAGATAGACAGAAGAGCACAAGCAGAGGGAATGGCAGAGGAAGAGGGAGAAGCAGGCTCTGCACCGAGCAGGGAACCCGATGCAGGACTCGATCCCAGGACCCTGAGATCATGACCTGAGCCGAAGGCAGACGCTTAACCATCTGAGCCACCCAGGCGCCCTCTCTTTAAGAGTTTTAAGAGGCTGAGGGAAATAGTCAAAGGATATAATTCTGCTTATCTGCAGAAACTGTAACCTCATGGTCTCTTTCCGATTACTGTAGGATGGTGTTAGCTGCTTAGAGAGGTTTTAGATTGACATGGTGATGACCTGTCTTATTTTCAAATACTTTCTTGGCATTTCAAAAGGATTACTATCCTGTCTTTTTTAAAAGCATTCCTGTACCAAGCTTTTATAACAGATTTAATACAGGACACCCTTTAAATTCTCTACAAAATCCACCTAAGAGATCTTATAGTAAATGTCAACACCACAACCACCAGGGTCTCTGAAGTCTAGGAGTACACACTCTCTAGGAATCCCAGGTATATGGAGCAGTAGGTAAGGAAGCAAATAATATCCATTGAACAACATTCTACCAGATACTGTGCCCAGAGCTTTATTAACATACTCTGCCTTGGTGTCATTAAGTGAGAATAAAATGACAATTTCTCGTTGCCTCAGATACAGAACTGATCTGGGAAATGCATATTGTCATTTTTCTTAGCATCTGTTTTTCATCAATCTTTTCTTTTACGTCCAATGAAGTTGACAACTGGCTGGTTAAATGGTTTGATAAATAACTTGGATCTTGACTTTCTAAAGTGTAAACAGCCTTTCCTCATTTTACATCTGGTCAATGTTTCCAATACTCATTTATCATTGGATTCCCAAGCTAGCCCACAAATATACTATCTTAAGACAAATGTAGCTAAAGATTTGTAATTACCATGTTAAAAGAGGTGACTAGGTATTATAAAATAAATCTGTTCTGTTCTCTACCCTGTGTCAGGTTTTTCCACTTCTTTCTACCTTCCTGTCCTTAAAATAAACACACTACCTTTTGTTAAGATTTGGGACTTAAAATGGCTACTATGTATTTATGTATTATGCTATGTGTAGGGCAGTGTGAACTATTTCATGCAACCCTATGAGGTAGAAAATCAATAACCCCATTTCCCAGATGAAAAGTCAAACACTCAGAGAGATGTTGCAATTTGAACAATATTACACACCTAGATGTTGGCTGAGACAGAATCCACACCATGTCTGTCTAACCTTGAAGCCTGTGCTCTTGACTGATGCTTTGCTTCTCAGTATTTTCTTTCTTTTTTTTCCTAATTGTAGTAAAAGCACTTAAATGAGATCTACCCTCTTAAAGTTTTTAAGTGCACAATACAGTATAATTAACTATGGGTAGAATGTTGTACATCAGTTATCTAGAATTTAATCATCTTGTTTAACTGACATTTTATGCTCATTAAATAGCAACTCCTCACTTCCCCTTCTCTCCAGCCCCTGGCAACCACCACAAGTTCCCCTCTGTATTTTTCTAACAATAGCTTTCAACTTGCTTCTGTGGAATTCTTTCCAATTCATCTAACCCTAGCCTTGGTACTCTTAGAAAACCTCAACCTTGCACCATCTTCCTTAATGAAGGCTCCTTCCAATGCCCCATCTGGCTCCCCAGCCTTTTCCTTCTGCTGGTCAAGGTAACAATGAAGCCAAACCTCTGGAGTTAGAATCCCAGGTCTTCCAATTACCACCTGAGTGGCATTAGGCAAATTTCTTAACCTCTCTGGGCTTCAGTTTCCTCAATTATAAAATTAAGATAGACTTAGGTACAGCTTCCTGGAAGTAAACTCTGAAATAATAATTCAAGTGAAAATTTGAATTTATTAGGAAATGTTCTTGGGAAAACTAGTAGGGAAGTAGAGAAGTGGAGGAAGGATGAGAAGGCAACATATAATATCAAGCAGAATCCCCTAGATGGAAACCTTAGATTGGTCTCTTAGGGGAGCTATGAAAATAGTACAGGTCTTACCTTGAAGTCATTTTAATCAGGGTCAAGGGAGACAGAGTATTTATACTTCTGCATCTCTCAGTCATTGGCTCAGGGCTGTGCCAAGGAGACAAATTCCCAAATGCCCTCCATAAACACAGGCAAAGCAGGCTCTAGTAGCCTGAGGGCAGGGCTATGTCAGAGAACCAAGTGCTGGTTATTGGGTCTGTGAATGCATCAGGGCTGGTCTACATGACAAGGTCTAGGCAGAGCAAAGATTTCACTTGCCATGGAAGTAATAATAGTACCTTCTCATGGGGTTATTATGAGGGTTCGTATTTGTAAAGTGCTTATAAGAGTGCCTGGCACATTGTGGCCACTATTAAGTGTATGTTAAATCAAACACATAAAAAGACTACAAATGTGTGAGGCATCCTCAAAACAGCCAAGCAGATTTAAAGGAAACCCAGATTCAAAGTCTAGTGGTGCTTTTTGGTTTCTGTTTTCAATTTTTCTTTTCAGGATGATTTTTCAAGTTCTCAGGCAGGGCAGGAAGGGCTCAGCACCTCCAGGAAAGGTAAGGATAAGGACACAGTAGCATGAAGAAGCCCTAGAGAACCAATTGCTCACTTATCAGCTCTGTTTGAGTATAACTTGAGTTAAACTAAGTAAATAAACAAATCTAAGAGTTTCAAGATCTCAACACAAAGTCAAGTGTCAAGATCTCTACAAAGCCTAAGCAAAGACTCTAAGTGATCATACAGCAATGGAGGGTAGAGTCTTTTTACCATAGGACCACCTCAACATAAGTCCAAGGCAGCCTGAGTAGCACAGGTGGCCTAACCTCCAACTGTTCTCAAACTTTGCCCTTCCTCTGCCCTCTTGCTCTGTTCACACACTTTGTCCCAAAGTATAACTTTATTGCCAACTCTCCCAGCAACTTAGCCCTCTCCCTCCATGCCCTGTCATGAGGTTAATAGTTCTCCCTCCTTGGAGTAGCCACTGTAATTGGGGGAAGAAAAAAAATGATGAAATGGGTCCAAATTGCCTACAATTACAGTGGAACTTGTCTTCACCTGCCTGCAATTATCCTTGCTTAGAGATAGTTTCTTCTTAAAGACAAGGACCATGTTTTACTCCTCATTCTATACCATTAGCATCTAGCATTATAGGGGAACCAAATAATTTTCTTTCTTAGAAAAACTTCTTGTTGAAGAAGAACATTGAAAACAAGGTCTTGTGGTGCCTGGGTGGCTCACTCGTTAAGCGTCTGCCTTCGGCTCAGGTCATGATCCCAGGGTTCAGGGATCAAGCCCTGCGTTGGGCTCCCTGCTCCGTGGGAAGCCTGCTTCTCCCTCTCCCACTCCCCCTGCTTGTGTTCCCTCTCTCACTGTGTCTCTCTCTGTCAGGTGAATAAATAAAATCTTAAAAAAAAAAAAACAAAAAAACACAAGGTCTTACTTTGAAAGGCACATACTTCTACTTACCCTTAGATCTATGGCTATCACCCTGGCCTCAATCTTACTCAAAACTCAAAAAATGTCTGACCCCAAAGAGAGAACCACTAGCTCTGTGGAATAATTTAAACAAGGAGACCCCTCTCTCCCTCCTCCCAGGCTACCAACTGAAGTGCCAAAAATTCCCAGAGAAGTAGGTTAAGGCATTAAAGGAGTTCACAGCTATCATTCTGTGTTTCCTAGTTTCTGAAGTGTAGCCACACCCCACTGGTGGTCCCCAAAATGATTTTAAGCAGCCTATAGGTAACCATTTTTTTAAATTTGGGCAACGTTTTATTTTAGTGTATATCAGAATATGTATATGTATGCATATGTATGTGTGTGTATATACATAAATTCAAAATTCCTTAATTTTCAAATCCATAATTTTAGGAATATGAAGAAAAAAGTATATAATAAAAATCTATTAAAATGTATTAACTGACTTATAAAGGGAGTATGGGGATGACAAAAGTTTGATAAACATTGATAGTTAGTTACTACATTAGAGTTATAAACAGAAGACCTAGATTCCAATCCTATAGCTAAAGAAACTAAAAGCCATATAACTGAGCAAGTCAATTAACTTGACTGAGTTTCAGTTTTTTCTTTAATAAAATAAAGCTTTGATAGTCTGTTTGTTGATCCTTGTTAAATGCAAATGTCCTGTCTGGTGGCACTGTGCCCTTATCACCAATTTAATCTTAGTGAAAAGGAGTTTATCAGATTTGTTCTGGCATCTAGATAAGTCCTGGGGAATTCTCACAAAAGCCAGATTAGTTTGAATGTGGAGAGCCAAAAACATGAAGAATTTAGGGCCCAAATAAGACATAGAGGAGTAAGACCAAAGTCCTTGTAGATATAAAGGTGGGAAAACCCTATAAAAGGTCGGGGTGAAATGAGTCAAAATGATTTTCATCCAGGGCGCCTGAGTGGCTCAGTTGGTTAAGTGACTGCCTTTGGCTCAGGTCATGATCCTGGAGTCCCGGGATCGAGTCCCGCATCAGGCTCCCTGCTCGGTGGGGAGTCTGCTTCTCCCTCTGACCCTCCTCCCTCTCATGCTCTCTGTCTCTCATTCTCTCTCTCTCAAATAAATAAATAAAATCTTTAAAAAAAAATGATTTTCATCCAATTTACGTTTTGACTAAAAGCCACCAGAACTTTTATGTCACTTTATTTCTCTTGATAGCAAATGTGATCCTTTAAACAAGCAAGGAAAGATAAAAAATGATTTAAAAAATTTTTCAGACAAACATTTACAACATTCACACAGAAAAAAAATTTCTGGAAATATAAATTTCTATTTCTGAAATTGTATTATGGTTTTGTATACTGCAACTTTAGCAGCTTACTTCTCTGAGCTTAAATATCACTGAGAAGATTTTGATGGTATGGATGATGCTTGAGTGTCAGTGTGCTGGGATTATACCTGCTCTAAGGAGGACCTGCACTGGAGTTTCAGTGCTGGAGCCACAGTGGTTACATTCAACAATGCATACTCACCATCCAGAGGCCACCACAGCCACCTGCCCTCTCACCCCACTTCCACTGACCCCCCCCCCCCCCCCCCCCCCCCCCCGCCCCGGTTCTCCCATGCTACCTTCACCAGACCTCCAGGAGAACATGTCTTGTATTTAGAAGCCACGTGGCCAAGGTTATGATTTCTTTATTTTATTAAATGAATGGACTCAAGAAGGAATAAAAATCCAAGATCTCCACCTCACCAGGATCATCACACCAACCTGGCTCAAAGACCAGAAAAGTGCTTAAGAAAAATGAGAAGGAAACACAAATGCACTGCGTAGAATCATGTTTCACTGAAAGGGGAAAAATGCAAAAGCACTCTAAATTCATTTAGAGCCATAGTCTAGTTATTCCAGAACAAGATTAAATCTAGTAAATATCAGTGAATAGTTCCCATTAGCTGGCAAATGCTTCAGAGAAGCAGTAGATACGCTCCTAGAGACTGGTTTAAATTTTAGCTATTGAGGTTTTATATTAAAGACAACCTTTCTGTTCACTTTTGACGTACATATTTTTCAAGAAAAATGTCTACTTCAAATCAGAGGAGAAAGGATCTCTAT
Source organism: Neomonachus schauinslandi (assembly GCF_002201575.2). Classification (NCBI taxonomy): domain Eukaryota; kingdom Metazoa; phylum Chordata; class Mammalia; order Carnivora; family Phocidae; genus Neomonachus; species Neomonachus schauinslandi. The sequence goes on from NC_058403.1 coordinate 167,662,328, forward strand.
GATTTCTCCAAAGAGACAAGGAGAAGGTGTTAATCTTTGAGCAAATCCCACGTGGAAGCTAGAGAATTCCCATTACTTCTTGAATTTACATAGCATCTCCCTAACTTCTGGGGACCAAGAAAAGAAAAATTAGGCTAGGGCGCCTGGGTGGCTCAGTTGGTTAAGCGACTGCCTTCGGCTCAGGTCATGATCCTGGAGTCCCTGGATTGAGTCCCGCATCGGGCTCCCTGCTTTGCAGGGAGCCTGCTTCTCCCTCTGACCCTCCCCCCTCTCATGTGCTCTCTGTCTCTCTCATTCTCTCTGTCTCAAATAAATAAATAAAATCTTTAAAAAAAAAGAAAAAAAGAAAAATTAGGCTAGTCAAATAGTAGTGAGAAATGTTCCTCAGGGGACCCACCATCACTCTCCCTGATGGCAACTCTATTTTAGAAAAGCAGGATTAGTCATGTATTGAACTAATCATGGCAATTAAAGATAGAGTGAACTCATAATTACTGTAACTAGAAGAGAAGAATGCACTGTCTTAACCATCTGTTAAACATCTTCATGCCACTGTTATGAAAAGACTTAGTCTTTGCCCTTAGCCTCCTGTCTAACATATAAGACAATCAGTGCTTGTGTCCATTAAATGCAGGTGGGAGAGCTGTATTAATAAACAGATGGACACATATTTAAAAGCAGATGCTGATGATTTAGGAAGATTTGAGGCTAATTTCCTGTACATTGCTATGAAGACAAGTAAGACATTTTTTGAAATAAGGGAGGATGAGTTACAGAAAGAAAAGTAAAAAGAATCCCAGAAGTAGAGAAAAAGAGAAAGAGGTGAGGATAGTAATGCAGAAAGCAATAAAACAGCAAATGGCCCCATAAGCTGTTGCTTGGTTCTCTTTCTACATCTTTTTGTGTTACAAATTCATTTCTCCAATTCTGTTTATTTCTGATGAATTTTCCTACTTAAAAATATTGTCTCCATCATGGAAAAAATTACATATCATAATAATAACTGGGATACAATCTGACAGAATCACAGAGTCATCCTATTTACCATATGGCCTCAATAATCCATGCTAGTAGCCTCTTACTATCCTCAAAGCCATACACATTCCCCTTCTGGATTTCCTCCTGGTTCAGAACACATTAGGTACTACTTCAAAAATATCTTTGCTGGCTTCCTCTAAATTATCAAGTAACTATATCCTGTAAAACCTCATGATCCAACAATCTCACTCCTGAGTATGTATCTGAAGGAAATGAAATCAGTATCTCAGGGAGATATCTGCACACCCGTGTTCATTGCAGCACTTTTCACAATAGCCAAGAGAGGGAAATAACCTACATGTTTTTCAGTGGATGAATGGATAAAGAAAATATGGGGTATACACACATACACACATACACATACACACACACACACACATAATTGGAATATTATTCTGCTATAAAAGAGGAGGAAATCCTGCCATTTGAAAAAACATGGATGAACCTGGAAGGCATCAGGGTAAGTGAAATAAACCAGATATAGGAAAACAAATACTATGTAATATCACTTATGTGGAATCTAAACTAACAAAAACAATTTCATAGAAACAGAGAATAGAATGGTGGTTGCCAGTGGCTGGAGGGAGGGGAAATGAGGTAATGCAGGTCAGTTACAAGAAGTTCTAAAGATCTAATGTACAACATGGTGACTATAATTAATAATATGGTATTGTATACTTTAAAGTTGCTAAGAATAGACCTTAAGGATTCTCACTACATACACACAAAATTAACTATGTCACGTGATGGACGTCTTAATTATCTTGATCTTGGTAATCATTCCACAATGTATATGTATACCAAATCATTACAATGTGTACTTTAAATATATGTAACTATATTTGTCAATTATTCCTATATAAAGTTAAAAAACATTAACACTAGCTTAGAAACATCATAGCTTGGTAAAATGTGGGATATCCAGTTAAATTTGAATTTCAAATAATTTTTTAATGTATGAATGTTCCAAACACTGCATAGGACAGGGAGACTACCTTTTGTTTGTCTTTGGTATGGTTTTCATTTCATTTTGTTTTTGTCAAGTCTGGAAATTCTCCTTACATGACAAACTTCACTTTGTCCATCACAATAAACCTAGGACCTGGCACAAAGAATATAAGTAGTGTTTCCGAATATGAGTTGAAGACAAAAATTTATGAATTTATAAAGGATGTGTTTACTATGTTCACAACCCTCCTTCACCCTCAAATAAGAATTCTGAATTTCCTATTTCAGTTTTCTGACTTTGATGATACAGAATTGAAGAGATGTGTAAGCAGAGAAAGAACTTGGAGGAGTAGGAATGAAGGTATAAATCAGATCAGTATGTGCTGAGATTTCCTTGGAAGAGAAGAGAAAGAACAGAAAAGGAAAGAAAGAAAAGGTAGGGCAGGCAGAGGGAGGCAAACCATAAGAGACTTTTAATGATAGAGAACAAACTGAGGATTGTTGTGAGGAGGTGGCAGGGGATTAAATGGTGACAGGGATTAAGGAGGTCACTTACTGTGATGAGCACTGAGTGTTATATATAAGTGATGAATCACTAAATTCTACTCCTAAAGCCAATATTACACTGTATGTTAACCAACTAGAATTTAAATAAAAACTCAAAACAAACAAAAACATAAAAAAATAACAAAATGTAGGGTAGGAAGGAAAAGAGTGACAAGGACCTTGTTTTAGAACTGTTCCTTTGCACTTCTGAACAAGTGAGGTAGAGGGAGACATTTTGGTGTGGCAACTGTTTTCCAAATGAATGAAACTCAAAGTGGCTGCAACAGGCAGAGATTTTTTAAGATGTTTGAGTTCATATGGAGATGCATTTTCTTCCCATCAATAGGTTTTGTGATAGACAGCAGTAAAGACCAAAGGGGTCTTAACTACTTTCAGTAGAGTATGTTCCTTTGAAACTAACACCACACAGGGATTGGACCATTAGGATTCTGCCTATATATTAGGGTTATACACAGATGCACACTATGAACTAGCAGAAATCTAGACACGGGATTGAAAACAGGTCCCTGTCTTCCCTACCCTACAAACTACATATGTCCTTCTACGTCTCCTTATGCTTGCAGATTTTTCATGGGTTCAAGAACCCATTTAAAGAAGAAACACATACTTCTCCAAGAGAAAAAAAATCTAATCATTTTTTAAAACTCATTAAGGACAAAAAGAGTTCAGGAAATGCCCATGATAATGAAAAGAATATGTTATTTGAACTATACTACTCTTTCAGATTTCTTTTATCATTCCTACACCTCCTCCTTCCATCATCAAGCAGGCCAGATTTAGAACAAACTTTCACCTCACTTTGTCCCATGGAGGCTTCGAGTTTTCTGTCCCCTAATTAAGCTGGCGTGAAGGCAGACATTGATAGATCATTGTCTGCCTTCTTTTTTTTAAATGCAGTAAGTGGCTCTTGTTCTTTCCCACCTCTCAACTACATGTTATTATATTATTTCAGTTATAATTTACATATGCACTTTAGCATCAGCATTCAGTTCTAACACATTGATGTGACTAAAACTGCATATATATAATGGCAAGGACATTTCTGAGAAAGTCGCCTCTTCAAGCTGGTCCTCTATAGCATGCATTTATAAGAAATGAATGCTAAAGAAAAAGAGAAGGAATGAAACTGCCTGGGGAGTTCCAGGGGACATCTGAGCCTGCCTTAGTATGGAGCCACTTCTCTTGTTTACTGCTTACCTATAGCAGAGAATGGACTATAAAACAGTAGGAGGATGGAGAGATAAGGTGAAAGGAGAAGCAAAGCAGTGTGGTCATAATTTCTTGTTCTGATAATCAATCCCTCCAAATGGTGGTTTAGTATAATCTGATGAATTAACGGTATTTTTTTTAAGGTCATTAAAAAAAAAAAAACTGAACAAATCAAAACAGTATGGTATTGTGATCAATTAATTTACTACAAAGGAGCCAAGAAAATACAATGGGGAAAGGACAGTCTCTTCAATAAATGGTATTGGGAAAACTAGATGGCCACATGCAAAAGAATGAAATTGGACCAGTATCTTATACCATACACAAAAATAAACTCAGATAAAGACTTTAATAAAAGACCTGATACCATAAAACTCCTAGAAGAAAACATAGGCAGTAACCTCTTTGACTTGGTTTTGGTGTTGAATTTTTGGATCTGACTCTCAAAGGAAAGGCAACAAAAGCAAAATAAACAAGTGGGACTGCATCAAACTAAAAACTTCTAAAAGCAAAAGAAACCATTAACAAAATGAAAAGGCAACCTAGTGAAAGAAAATATTTGCAAATCATATATGATAAGGGGTTAAAATCCAAAATATATAAAGAACTCAACTCAATAGCAGAAAGAATCCAGTTAAAAAATAGGCTGTAGATCTAAATAGATAATTTCTTAAGAAGACACACAGATAATGAAAATATGTTAAATATCACTAATTACCAAGAAAATGAAATCAAAATCATAATTAGATATCATCTTGCACCTGTTAGAATGGTTATTACCAAAAAGACAAAAAAAAAAAATAACCAGTGTTGGAAAGAATGTGGAGAAAAGACAACCTTCTTGCATTGATGGTAGGAATATAAATTGGTGCAGCCACTATGGAAATTAGTATGGATGTTCCTCAAAAAATTAAAAATAAAACTACCATGTAAATAAGTATGAGAACATATTCCAATTTTTTTAAAGCAGTAGATTATTATAATGGTCTGAAGTATTGTTCGCTTTGATTATTGTATCATTTGGCTATTTCTGCATAACTGTCCTAAATTGGTTGATTTATATAATGCCTTTATCATAGAATGGGATTATATTTTTGGTGAGTTGATCTGATCTCTGGCTACACATGAGTCTGCTGTGAATTACTATATTGTTTTTATAGCTCCCTCATCCATGATGTTGTAGGGACTGTAGTGTACCTCTCTTTTGAACCAATATATGACAGTTTATTGTATATATATATATGTAAGTTATTATTTTTAGTTTTATTAAGATATAATTGATATAAATGTGTACATTTAAGGCACAGGGCTTAATGGTTTAACTTAAAGATACTGTAAAATGATTACCACAATAAGTTTAGTTTGCATTCATCATCTCATATAGATACAATAAAAAGAGGGGTGCCTGGGTGGTTTAATCAGCTAAGTGTCTGACTCTTGATTTTGACTCAGGTCATGATCTCAGGGTTGTGAGATGGAGTGCCATATTCAGCTTGGCACTGAGTGTGGAGCCTGCTTAAAATTCTCTCTCTCGGTTGAGGGGAGGAAAATGGTGGAGGATTAGGAGACCTTAGTTTGGTCTGGTCCCAGGAATTCATCTGGATAGTTATCAAGTCATTCTGAACAGCTGTGAACTCAACCTGAGATCCAAGAGAACAGCTGCAACTCTACAAATAGAAAAGTGACCACTTTTGGCAAGGTAGGAGGTGCGGAGAAGTGAATCCAAGGCAATATAAGGGGAAGATAAATGGTGGAGGGGAAGGAGCCTCTGTAAACTGGGTACTAGAAAGTGATATAGCAGTAGAGCACAAAATCAGAACTTTTAGAAGTCTGCTCCAGTGAGGGACATCCCTGCTGAAAGGTGCTCAGGTGGCAAAGCAGGGTGGAATCCTAGGTGTGACAGTGTGGTCTCAGGATCCCCAAGATCACAGAAAGAACAGGGGTGGCTCAGTATGACAGAGTTCCCAGAATTTGGAGCAGGGAAGCCAGCTACAAACAGTGATCCCAGGAGTGGGCTCTCAGTTTGGTGTTGCCATAAACCACAAACCACAGCACGGTCATGAGACCCTTCTCTGAGCAGGGGCCCAGCATGCAGCAGAACCACAGCAAGATCCCCCTTCATCCCCCCAGGATGAGCAGCACTGGTGAGAGCCACAGGAGTCTGCAGGGTTTGGAGACTCCAAGCAGCTCACTTACCTAAGATAAAAAAGCTTGGTGGCAGGCTGGGTGAGCATGGACTGTGGACAGAAACCAGGGAGGGACACCTGGGTGGCTCAGTCAGTTAGGCATCTGCCTTCAGCTGGGGTCATGATCCCAGGGTCCTGGGATGGAGTCCCACATCAGGCTCCCTGCTCAGTGGGGAGTCTGCTTCTCCCTCTCCCTCTGCCTGCTGTTCCCCTTCTTGTACTCTCTCGTGTGTATGTGCTCTTACATTCTCTCTGGCAAATAAATGAATAAAATCTTAAAAAAAGAAAAAGAAACCAGGGAGACAAAAGTGATTGACTACTTTTCCCTGAGGGTGAACTGAGGACTGGAGGCTGCAATGTTTCAGCTTGGGACTGGAGATCCGGTGTCACTATTTTTATATTCATCCTCTAAAACCTCGCCAAAAGCCTTCAGGGAGAAAAAGCCACACAGAGCAATCTGGAACAACTTACAGTGGGCCCAGCCCCTTAGCAAGGGCCGTACAACTCCACCTGGGCAAAGACACCTGAGAATCAGGGCAACAGGCCCCAGAAGACCAGCAGGAACATCAGCTAATACCAAGTTTACCAATCACACAGAAAACTCCAGCACTAGGGGAAAGCAGTATATAGAATTTGAGGCGTTTATTTCTCATGATTCTCTAATCTTTCAGGGTTTTTTTTTTTAAGGTTTATTTATTTATTTATTTGACAGAAAGAGAGAGACAGTAAGACAGGGAGTACAAGCAAGGGGAGTGGGAGAGGGAGAAGCAGGCTTCCCACTGAGCAGGGAGCCTGATGCAGGCCTTGATCCCAGGACCCTGGAATCATGACCTGAGCTGAAGGCAGACGCTTAACAACTGAGCCACCCAGGCGCCCCTAATCTTTCAGTTTAAAATTTCTTTTTTCTTTTCCTTTTCAAGTAGTTTATCAACTCTTTGTATTTTTAATTTTCATTTTTACATTTACATCATATATATATATATTCTTCATTTTTGGCTTCCTTTTATTGCATTCAATTTTATTTTGTATATATATAAGTTTTTCTTTCTTCACAATTTTGGGATCTAGTTTCTTCAAACAAACAAACCAAAATACACAGGACCTAGTGTATAACCCTGTTCTGTCCACCTGTTTGATTATATTCTTTCTTTCTTTTTTTGGTTTCTGATATTTTCTGACTTGTTTAGTGTATATTTTTGCTGGGGTCATGGTTGATATTTTTGTATTTTGTTCTCATTCATCTAGTCTTTTCTGGACAGAATGACAAGACAGAAAAACTCACCCCAGAAAAAAGAACAAGAGGCAGTACTAACTGCTAGAGATTTAATAAATATGGATATTAGTAAGATGTTGAAACTAGAATTTAGAAAAATGATTATAGATACTAGCTGACTTGAAAAAAGCATAGAAGATACTAGAGAATCCCTTTCTGGAAAAATAAAAGAACTAAAAATTAATCAGGTCAAAATCAAAAAGGGTATTACTGAGATGCAAAAAAAAAATGGAGGCTCTAACTGCTAGGATAAATGAGGCAGAAGAGAGAACCAGTGATATAGAAGATAAAATGATGGAGATGAAACTGAGCAAGAGAGAGATAAACAACTCCAGGACCATGAGGGGAGGATTCGAGAGATCAGGAATACCATAAAGTGAAACAATATTAGAATAATTGGGGTCCCAGAGGAAGAGGAAAGGGGGGCAGAAGTATATTTGAGCAAATTATAGCTGAGAACTTTCCTAATCTGAGGAAGGAAAAAGGAATTCAAGTCCAGAAGGTACAGCGAACCCCCTCAAAATCAGTAAGATTGGTCAACATCTCAACATATAATAGTGAAGCTTGAAAATCTCAGAGACAAAGAGAAAATCCTGAAAGCAGCAGCTCAGGACAAGAGGTCCTTAACCTACAGAAGTAGAAATATAGGGCTGGCAGCAGACCTATCCACAGAGACCTGGCAGCCATAAAGGACGGGAATGATATATTCAGGGTGCTAAATGAGAAAAATATGCAGCCAAAAATACTGTCATTCAGAACAGGAGAGATAAAGACCTTCCAGGATAAACAGAAACTAAAAGAATTTGCGATCACCAAACCAGGTCTGCAAGAAATATTAAAGGGGATCCTTTAAGCAGAGAGCCCAAAAGTAACATAGACCAGAGAGGAACAGAGATAATATAAAGTAACAGTGACTTTACAGGTAATACAATGGCACTAAATTCATATCTTTCAATAGTTTCTCTGAATGTAAATGGGCTAAATGCTCCAATTAAAAGACACAGGGTATCAGATTGGATAAAAACCCAAGACCCATCGATATGCTGTCTACAAGAGACTCATTTTAGATCCAAAGACACCTCCAGATTGAAAGTGAGGGTGTGGAGAACAATTTACCATGCTAATGGACATCAAAGTAAAGCTGGGGTGGCAATCCTTATATTAGAAAAAATAGATTTTAAACCAAAGACTGTAATAAGAGTTGAGGAAGGACACTATATCATAACTAAAGGATCTATCCAACAAGAAGATCTAACAATTGGGCGCCTGGGTGGCTCAGTTGGTTAAGCGACTGCCTTCGGCTCAGGTCATGATCCTGGAGTCCCGGGATCGAGTCCCGCGTCGGGCTCCCTGCTCAGCAGGGAGTCTGCTTCTCCCTCTGACCCTCCTCCCTCTCATGCTCTCTGTCTCTCATTGTCTCTCTCGCAAATAAATAAAATCTTAAAAAAAAAAAAAAAAAAAAGAAGATCTAACAATTATAAATATTTATGCTAACACAGGCAATTAAGAACAAAATTAAAGAAACACATTGATAATAATACAATAATAGTAGGGGACTTTAACACCCCACTCACAGCAATGGACAGATCATCTAAGCAGAAGATCAACAAGGAAACAAGGGCTTTGAATGACATATTGGACCAGATGGACTTCACAGCTATATTCAGAACATTCCATCCTAAAGCAACAGAATACACATTCTTCTTGAGTGCACATGGAACATTCTCCAGAATAAATCACATACTGGGTCGCAAATCAGGTCACAAACTGTACCAAAGAATTGGAATTGTTCTCTGCATATTTTTAGACCACAATGCTTTAAAACTTGAACTCAATCACAAGAGGAAATTTGGAAAGAAAACAAATACATGGAGGCTAAAGAGCATCCTATTAAATAATGACTGGGTTAACCAGGAAATCAAAGAATTTAAAAAATTCATGGAAACAAAAGAAAATGAAAACACAACTGTTCAAAACTTTTGGGATGCAGCAAAGGCAGTCCTAAGAGGGAAGTACATAGCAATGCAAGCCTTTCTCAAGAAACAAGAAAGGTCTCAAATATACAACCTACATATACACCTAAAGGAGCTGGAGAAAGAACAGCAAATAAAGCCTAAACCCAGCAGGAGAAGAGAAATCATAAAGATCAGAGCAGAAGTCAATGAAATAGAAACCCAAAGAACAGTAGAACAGATCAACAAAACTAGGAGCTACTTCTTTGAAAGAATTAACAAAATGACAAAGCCTTAGCCAGACTTTTCAAAAAGAAAAGAGAAAGGACCCAAATAAATAAAATCATGAATGAAAGAGGAGAGATCACAGTCAACACCAAAGAAATGCAAACAATTATAAGAACATATTATGAGCAACTCTATGCCAACAAATTAGGCAATCTGGAAGAAATGGATGCATTCCTAGAGACATATCAACTACCAAAACTGAACCAGGAAGAAATAGAAAACCTGAACAGACCCATAACCAGCAAGGAAATTGTAGCAGTCATCAAAAATCTCCCAACAAACAAGAGCCCAGGGCCAGATGGCTTCCCAGGGGAATTCTACCAACCATTTAAAGAAGAATTAATTCTGAAGCTGTTTCAAAAAATCGAAATGGAAGGAAAACTTCCAAACTCTTTTTATGGGGCCAGCATTACCTTGATCCAAAAACCAGACAAAGATCCTGCCAAAGAGGAGAATTACAGACCAATATCCCTGATGAATATGCCTATGCTCCTAGAGCAATCTACACATTCAATGAAATCCCTATCAAAATACCATCAACTTTTTCACAAAACTGAAACAAATAATCCTAACATCTGTATGGAACCAGAAGAGACCCCAAATAGCCAAAGCAATATTGAAAAAGAAAAGCAAAGCTGCCTGTGTTCTCCTCTAGGATTCTGATGGTTTCCTGTCTCACATTTAGGTATTTCATCCATTTTGAGTCTATTTTTGTGTGTGGTGTAAGAAAATGGTCCAGTTTCATTCTTCTGCATGTAGCTGCCCATAGTTTATATGTTTCTAAAAATAGAGCTACCCAACACCCAGTAATTGCACTACTGGGTATTTACCCCAAAGATACAAATGTAGCGAAATGAAGGGGCATCTACACCCCAATGGTTATAGCAGCAAGGTCCACAATAGCCAAACTATGGAAAGAGCCAAGATGTCCATCAACAGATGAATGGATAAAGAAGATTCAGTGTGTGTGTGTGTGTGTGTGTGTGTACACATACACAATGGAATATTACTCAGCCATCAAAAAAATGAAATCTTGCCATTTGCAACAATGTTGATGGAACTAGAGGGTATTATGCTAAGCGATATAAGTCAATCAGAGAAGACAATTATGATTTCATTCACATGTGGAATTTAAGAAACATAACAGAGGAGCATAGAGGAAGGGAGGGAAAATAAAACAAGATGTAATCAGAGAGGGAGACAAACCATAAGAGACTCTTAACTCTAGGAAATAAACTGAGGGTTGCTGGAGGGGAGGTTGGTGGGGGATGGGGTAACTTGTGATGGGCCTTAAGGAGGGCACATGATGTAATGAGCACTGGATGTTATACAGCACTAATGAATCAATGAACTCTATGTCTGAAACTAATAATACACTATATGTTAATTAATTGAATTTAAATTTTAAAAAAGATTCTCTCTCCCCCTCTCCTTCCCCCCCGCCCTCCTTGCTCTCTCTCTCTCTCAAAAAAAAAAATTATATATATATATATACACACACACACACACATACATACACACACAATAAAAATTAAAAGAAAAAAAAACCTACCATATGATCCAGCTATTCTACTCCTGGCCATTTACTAAAAGAAAATAGAAACACTAATTTGAAAAGATGTATGCACCCCCATGTTCATTGCAGCATTATTTATAATAGCCAAGATACAGAAACAACCAAAGTGTTCATTGATGAATGAATGGATTTTAAAAAAATGTAGTATATATATTTAATGGAATACTATTCAACCATAAAAAAGAAATCTTGCCATTTGTGACAATGTGTATAGACTGTGAGGGCATTATGCTAAGTAAAATAAGTCAGACAGAAAAAGAAAAGTATAGTATGAATTCACTTATATGTAGAATCTGAAAAACAAACAAACAAGGAAAACAAAAAACAGAACTCAAAGAAACAGAGAACAGACTCGTGGTTGCCAGAGGTGGGGGGTGGAGGGTGGGTGGAATGGGTCAAGTGGGTCACATGGTGCAAACTTCCAGGTATGAAGGAAATAAGTCCTAAGGATGTAACATATAGCATGGTGACTAAAATTATCTACACTGTATTTTATTTTTTAAATGTGCTAAGAGTAGATTTTAAAAGTTCTTATCACAAGAAAAAATTTTTAACTGTGCAGTAAGAGATGTTAACTAGATTTCTTGTGTTGATAATTTTGAAACATATACAAATAGTGAATCATTATGTTGTACATCTGAAATTAATATATCATACATTCATTATATCCCAACAAAAAGAACAAAAATAAAAATCATAACAGATCACATATATTTAAAAAAACAAAAATAATTTAATTGGTAGGTGTTATCAATAATAACTAGTACATTAACTGACTTTTTGGGTTTTTTTTTATATTTTTATTTTATTATGTTATGTTAGTCACCATACAATACATCATTAGTTTTTGATGTAGTGATCCATGATTCATTGTTTTTGTATAACACCCAGTGCTCCATGAAGTACATACCCTCCTTAATACCCATCACCGGGATAACCCATCCCCCCACCCCCTCCCCTCTAAAACCCTCAGTTTGTTTCTTGGAGTCCATAGTCTCTCATGGTTCATCTCCGCCTCCAATTTCCCCCCCTTTATTTTTCCCTTCCTTCTCCTAATGTCCTCCATGCTATTCCTTATGTTCCACAAATAAGTGAAACCATATGATAATGGGCTTTCTCTGCTTGAATTATTTCACTTAGCAAAATCTCCTCCAGTCCCATCCATGTGGATGTAAAAGCTGGGTATTCATCCTTTCTGATGGCTGAGTAATATTCCATTGTATATATGGACCACATCTTCTTTATCCATTCCTCTGTTGAAGGGCATCTCGGCTCTTTCCACAGTTTGGCTATTGCAGACATTGCTGCTATGAACATTGGGGTGCATATGGCCCTTCTTTTCACTACACCTGTGTCTTTGGAGTAAATACCCAGTAGTGCAATTGCTGGGTCACAGGGTAGCTCTATTTTTAATTTTTTGAGGAATCTCCACACCATTTTCCAAAGTGGCTCTGCCACTTTGGAAGGTACACACAAAGTACACACTTTGTCCCACCAACAGTGTAAGAGGGTTCCCCTTTCTCCACAACTTCTCCAACATTTGCTGTTTCTTGCCTTGTCAATATTTGTCATTCTAACTGGTGTAGGTGGTTTCTCAATGTGGTTTTGATTTGAATATCCCTGATGGCTAATGATGATGAACATTTTTTCATGTGTCTGTTAGCCATTTGTATGTCTTCTTTGGAGAAGTGTCTGTTCATGTCTTCTGCCCATTTTTTTGACTTGATTATTTGTTTTTTGGGTGTTGAGTTTGAGAAGTTCTTTATAGATCTTGGATACCAGCCCTTTATCTGTAGTGTCATTTGCAAATATCTTCTCCCATTCTGTGGGTTGCCTCTTTGTTTTGTTGACTCTTTCCTTTGCTGTGCAGAAGTTTTTATCTTGATGAGGTCCCAAAAGTTCATTTTTGCTTTTCCTTCACTAGCCTTTGGAGATATATCTTGAAAGAAGTTGCTGTGGCTGATGTCGAAGAGGTTACTGCCTATGTTCTCCTCTAGGATTTTGATGGATTCCTGTCTCACATTGAGGTCTCTCATCCATTTTGAGTTTATCTCTGTGTATGGTGTTAGAGAATGGTCGAGTTTCATTCTTCTGCATGTGGCTGTCCAATTTTCCCAACACCACTTATTGAAGAGACTGTCTTTTTTCCATTGCATATTTTTTCCTGCTTTGTCAAAGATTATTTGACCATAGAGTTGAGGGTCCATATCTGGGCTCTCTATTCTGTTCCACTGGTCTATGTGTCAATACCATGCTGGCTTGGTGATCACTGCTTTGTAATATAGCTTGAAATCAGGCAGCGTGATGACCCCAGCTTTGTTTTTCTTTTTCAACATTTCCTTGGCAGTTCGGGATCTTTTCTGATTCCATACAAATTTTAGGATTGTTTGTTCCAGCACTTTGAAAAATGTCACTGGAATTTTGATCGGGATGGCATTGACATTTTAACAATGTTTATTCTTCTGATCCATGAGCATGGAATATTTTTTCATCTTTTTGTGTCTTCTTCAATTTCTTTCATGAGTGTTCTGTAGTTCCTAGAGTATAGATCCTTTACCTCTTTGGTTAGGTTTATTCTGAGGTATCTTATGGTTTTTGGTGCTATTGTAAATGGAATCGTTTCTCTAATTTCTCTTTCTACAGTTGCATTGTTAGTGTATAAGAAAGCAACTGATTTCTGTGCATTGCTTTTGTATCCTGCCACATTACTGAATTGCTCTATGAGTTTTAGTAATTTGGGGGTGAAGTCTTTTGGGTTTTCCACATAAAGTATCATGTCATCTGTGAAGAGAGTGAGTTTGACTTCATTGCCAATTTGAATACATTTTATTTCTTTTTGTTATCTGATTGCTGTTACTAGGATTTCTAGTACTATATTGAACAATAGTGGCAAGAGTGGGCATCCTTGACGTGTTCCTGATCTTAAGGGAAAGGCTCTCATCTTTTCCCCATTGAGGATGATATTTGCTGTGGTTTTTTCATAGATGGATTTTATGAACTTGAGGAATGTCCCTTCTATCCCCATACTCTGAAGAGTTTTAATTGGGAAAGGATGCTGTATTTTGTCAAATGCTTTTTCTGCCTCAACTGAGAGAACCATATGGTTCTTCTCTCTCCTCTTATTAATGTATTCTATCACATTGATTTGTGAATGTTGAACCACCCTTGCGTCCCAGGGATAAATCCCACTTGGTCGTGGTGGATGATCCTTTTAATGTATTGTTGGATCCTATTAGCTAGGATTTTGTTGAGGATTTTGGAATCCATATTCATCAGGAATATCGGTCTAAAATTCTCCTTGTTGATGGGGTGTTTGCCTGGTTTACGGATTAAGGTAATGCTGGCCTCATAGAATGAGTCTGGAAACTTTCCTTCTGTTTATATTTTTTGAAACAGCTTCAGGAGAATAGGTATTATTTCTTCTTTGATTGGTAGAATTCCCCAGGGAATCCATCAGGTCCTGGACTCATTTTTGGGGAGGTTTTTGATCACTGCTTCAATCTCGTTACTGGTTATTGGCCTATTCAGGTTGTCAATTTCTTCCTGTTTCAGTCTTGGCAGCTTATAGGTTTCCAGGAAGGCATCCATTTCTTCCAGGTTGCTTAATTTATTGGCATATAGTCGTTGATAATAATTTCTAATAATTGTTTCTATTTCCTTGGTGTTAGTCGTGATCTCTCCCCTTTCATTCATAATTTTATTAATTTGGGTCCTTTCTCTTTTCTTTTGGATAAGTCTGGGCAGTGGTTTATCAATCTTATTAATTCTTTCAAAGAACAAGCTTCTAGTTTCCTTGATCTGATCTACTGTGTTTCTGGTTTCTAATTCATTGATCTCTGCTCTAATCTTAATTATTTCTCTTCTAATGCATGGCCTAGGCATTGTTTGTTGCTTTTTCTCTAGTTCTTTAAGGTGTAAAGTTAGTTGGTGAATTTGGAATTTTTCTATTTTTTTGAGTGAGGCTTGGATGGCTATGTATTTCTCCCTTAGGACCACGTTTACAGTATCCCATAGGTTTTAGACCAGTGTGTTTTCATTCTCATTGGTTTCCATGAATTGTTTAAGTTCTTCTTTGATTTCCTGTTGACCCAAACATTCTTGAGCAAAGCGGTCTTTAGCTTCCAAGTGTTTGAATTTCTGCCAAATTTCTTCTTGTGATTGAGTTCCAGTTTTAAAGCATTATGGTCTGAGAATATGCAGGGAATCATCTCAGTCTTTTGGTATTGGTTGAGACCTGATTTGTGACCCAGTATGTGGTCTGTTCTGGAGAAAGTTCCATGTGCACTCAAGAAGAATGAGTATTCTGTTGTTTTAGGGTGGAATGTTCTGTATATATCTATGAGGTCCATCTGGTCATTCAAAGATCTTGTTTCTTTGTTGATTTTCTGCTTAGATATGTCTATTGCTGAGAGTGGAGTATTGAGGTCTCTTATAATTAACATATTATTATTAATAGGACTCTTTATTTTGGTTAATAGTTGGCTTATATAGATGGCTGCTCCCATGTTGGCGGTATAGATATTTACAGTTGTTAGATCTTCTTGTTGGAGAGACCCTTTAAGAATGATATAGTGTCCTTCTGTGTCTCTAATTACAGTCTTTAGCTTAAAATCTAATTTGTCTGATATAAGAATTGCTACCCCAGCTTCTTTTCAGGTCTGTTGGCATGGAAGATGGATCTCCATCCCTTCACTTTCAATCTGGATGTAGCTTTACATTCAAAATGAGTCTCTTGTAGACAGCATATGGATGGGTCCTGTCTTTTTATCCAATCTGCAACCCTATACCATGTTATGGGAGCATTTAGGCCATTCATGTTGAGAGTGATTATTGAAAAATATGAATTTATTGTCATCATGTTGCCTGTGAAGACCTTGTTTCTATAGATTGTCTCTGTAAATTTATATTGTATATCACTCTTGGGGTCTTTCTCCTTTTATAGAACCCCCCTTAATATTTCTTGCTGGGCTGGCTTAGTGGTCACATATTCTTTCAGTTTCTGCTGGTCATGGAAGCTCTGTATCTCTCCATCCATTCTAAATGACAGCCTTGCCGGATAAAGTATTCTTGGCTGCATGTTCTTCTCATTTAGTACCCTGAATATGTCTTGCCAGCCCTTTCTGGTTTGTCAGGTCTCTGTGGATAGGTCTGATGTTATTCTGATGATCCTCCCTCTGTACATAAGGAATCTCTTCCCCCTAACTGCCCTTAAGATGGTATCCTTGGTTCTAAGATTTGCGAGTTTTACTATTACATGCCTGGGCGTTGGCCTATTTTCCTTGATCTTGGGAGGGGTTCTCTCTGCCTCTAGGACATGAATGTTTGTTTCATTCCCCATATTAGGGAAGTTCTCAGCTACAATTTGCTCAAATATATCTTCTAGTCCTCTCTCTCTCTCTCCACCCCCTCAGGGATTCCAATAATTCTGACATTGGAACGTTTCATGGTATCACTTATTTCTCTGATTCTGTTTTCATGGATTTTGAGTTGTTTTTCCCTGGCCTCCTCTTTATCCTTCTTTTCTATCAATTGGTGTTCTCGATCACTAATTCGTTCTTCTGCCTCACTTATCCTAGCTGTTAGATTATCTAGATTAGATTGGATCTCATTGATAGCATTTTTAAGTTCTGCCAATTCAGCTTTCATTTCTGCCCTTAGAGACTCTATGTTGCCATTAATCAATTTCTCCATTCTAGCTATTGTCTTCACAACTGCTCCCTGAAATCCATTTCCGACATCTTGGTTATATCTGTATCCATTTGTAAATCTGTGACAGAAGTCACAGCCTCTGAGTCTTTCCTATTTGGGGGGTTCCTCCTCCTAGTCATTCTGTTGAGGAGTGGTTGAGGGAATGTATGGAGTCCAAATTATTGACCACAACCCAAGCAAGATGCACCTGTTTTATAGGGACCTTAAGGTTGCTGGTCTCTTGTTCTCCCAGCCTGTCTTCTGGGTGAGGGGCCTTCTGCACTGTTACTCAGGCAACCATGTTTGGGCAGAGTTGCCCTGACCCTATGGTGGGGGGAAGGGCTCAGTGAAAACCACTATTTTGGGTCTTTGTTCTCTGGTGGCTTTCCCTGGAGGCTTTCCACGTCTCTTCCAAGAGTCAGAGCAGAAGAGATCATTTCCGACCCTCTCCATCAGAACAGAGAGATTGCAGTCTGTTCAGTGAGTTCTCCAGGCCACACTATCTCTGTTTCTGTCTGTGCTGCTATAAACTGCAGCATCCTGGGTTGTGTGCCCCTCAGCAGGGCTCCCGGTCCTCACCTCCAGGTCGGGGCACGTCTCTGCCCTTTGAGCTTCTAAAACTGCCAGCTGCCCCCAGTTTGCGTGCATGGCCACACTGCTCCAAGTTTCCATCTGGGGGGCTGCCCTAAAGTCCTTTCCCCCTGCTACCGGTCTGCAAGTCTATGCCCTGTCCCCAGCATGGGAGGCTATCACTCATCGTTGTTTCAGGATCCCCATGGCTCCCTCCCCCTTCTGTTTATCTTTCAATATGTGCCCACAGAATCATGGCTCCCCACTTCATACCTCAAAATCAACTGCCTGCGATATTCTGTTTGTAGAGATCCAGATCTATCTTCTTACATCTCAGGCTGATTTCGTGGGTGTTCAGAGTGGTCTGGTAGATATCTAGCTCAATTCCAGGGACTGGTTAGAATAGGGTCCCCTACACCTCCACCATCTTTTTTTCCCTGGTGTCATTAATCAATTTTTTTAGCATATCATATCTAGTAGTGGGGTAAGAAAAAAATCAGCCTGAGCACTAGAAGAATCTGAGGAAAGGCAAAACAATTATCTGGTGTAATAATTTAAAAAAAGAAATTAGAACTATATAAAAATTAAGTTTGACAAGAGCAAGGCTGCAAATATTTTATTAAAGAATTCATTCTCTTAAATATCCACTATTTCTCTTAATTTAATACTATTTCCAGCTCATGTTGACCTCTTGGAGGAAAAGTCCAATTCCTCTGCCAGATACATTTTACTCACTGAGTGCTCAGAAGTCTGGGAAATTAGAGGAATGGAGAAATAAAGACAGAAATGGGGCCATGAGAAAAAAAAAATTACAGTCTACAAATGAGCCAGGAAGAGCCAGGAAGAGGGCAGGAGATTAGTCACTGGGGGGAATAAAAAGATCATTATAGTCCTGACAAAAATAGGAACAGGAGGTAAGGTTTTCAGCTGTAAAGCTGAAAGTGAATTATAAAGAGCTGAACAGGTAGTATTAAACCCTGATTATCCACAAGAGAGAGCACACTACTTCTGTCCATAAAGGCAATGCCTGGAAGTGACTGGAAAGCATCAATGTTTAGGAACAACTTTAGCTACAGGGTAAACTATACGGTGTTTCTATGTTCAATCCCCAATTCTTGGCCATTCTCTGGGTGCTAGTGTCCTTCTCGAGCTTTCTTTGTGTGGCTTGGTGTTCATCAGATTCTACCCACATTATGCTCTTTCATAATCAGGGAGAAATAAGCAATAGAAGGCACTTCAGACAGATGATCCAGATGGTGAACCTGCAAGGTTGCCATGTGACTGTGTGTATGCAAGCCTGTCCCTGTTGAGAAGCAGCCAGCAGTTTCATTTGGTGCTCCTCCATGGAAGAGGCCCCCCCCCACCCACCAATGAGGTGTTTCCCAGATGGCAAGGACAATCATGCTTTATCCTTGGCTCCCAGCCTCACCTGTCCTCATGGTGCCTAGGAATTCTCTATGCTCCCTGCTCACTCAAAATGTGTATGTTTTGTACCTTACTCCCACAATGAAGAGATCACATGTGCATCAAAAGTGGGACTTTCAGTGGATCACAATGCTGTTATCTATCTGGAGTTATATTTGAATTCTAAAATATATTCAGGAGTTCTGGCAATATCAGTTGCTGGAGGGTGGGGTAGGGGTCGTTGTGGAGTGTCCACTGGAATTCCAAAAACCTACCACTTGGGTGAATCAATCTTCAAAGAGAAAGCTTGTATTCAGAACACTTCCCAGAGACTTTGGAAGGGAAACAAGCTCATGAGAAAGCCAAAGCTCATCTTGGGATTAACATTACCAAATAATTGATCCATTTCATCCCAGGGTCTCTTCTGGAAACCCAGGTGGCCTAAAGAAACCATGCTTCAGGCCACTTCTGGGAGAGCCCACACTCTCCAGGTAAGGAAAGGAGTGTGAAGTTTTCTCCTTCTCTTGCTTAGGGTTCCTCCAACATGTATCTGGTTATTGGAAACTCTCTCAGTAGTTTTTATTTCCATCTCTCCCCCCACTTCCCCCCTTCTTTCCTCCATCCAGCCATCTATCTATCTACCCATTCAGGAAACCTACAATGACACCAACAGCCTGTTAGCTTCAGGAGGCAGAGCTGAACAAGCCCAACAAGGCTGTTGCTGTCATGGAATTTATGTTCTAAAGGGGGAGAACAAATAATTATAGAGTTTAAGGATATGAGACAAATAAATCAGTATGATAGAGGAAAAGACTAGAAGGGGAGGTGACCACTCTCAATAGGATCATCAGGGAAGGCCTCTCTAAGGAGGTAGAATTTTAGCTGATAAACAAAGGAAGAAGGCAGGCCATCACACAGAGTATGAAAAAGAGAGTATTTGAGAAACTATGACTTGTAGAAAAAAAACTTGACATGGAAATGGATTTATATGTTCAAGAAACAGAGAAGAGAATGGTATGCCTGGAGCATAGTGAGCAAGACAGAGAGCAGCACATGGTAAGGTGGGAGAATTTAACAGGAAATAGAGCTTATGGAACTCTGTAGACTTGGAAAAGAATATGGATAGTATTCTAAGAGTCATGGAAAGCCAACAGAAGATTTTATAGTAGGGGAGAACAAGATGGGATTTACACTTTTAAAAGATCCTCTAGTTAATCTGTGGAGGACAAGATGCAGGGGAGGGAGGGGGGGAACAGCAGGTAGAATAGTTTAGAAACGGTTACAAGCAATGTGGGTGTGAGAGGATGAAGGCGTCGGTTTGAACACTCCAGTAGAGATGGACAGAAGTGGATGGATTTCAGCTACATAATGGATATAGAAACAAGAGGATCTGCAGATCAACTGAATGCAGGTAATGGAGGAAATTCAAGAAATCAGGATCTTTAGCTTGAACAACTGGAAAATAAGGACAAATACATGGTTGAGGGAGACACTCATGAAATTTGTTTATGTTAGAGATGCCTGAGATGTCCCTGCAGAACTGAGAAAATTAGAGTTGAACAGCTCAGTCTGAAGGGACTGGAAAGCCTCCATTTATGCAGTGGGCCAAGGTCTATGGAATCTCCATTGTATGGAATTTAGAGTATTTTGCTTAAGTGTGTCAAACAAAATCAACGTACTGTGGCTACATTTGCTAAATCCTACTGTGTGAAAGAATAGGAATGCTAAGAAGCCAAGGATATAATAACTGTTCTCAGAAAGCATACATATATGAAAAAATATATTTAGAATGTATTGAGTGGTAAATGAATGACACAGAAAAAAACCTAAGGGAGACATGGCTGGGAGGTCACAGTGTCACAGCACAAGAAACAGCATGCATGAAGTTCAGCAGACCTGAGTTTCATTCTTAGGCCCTTACTAGCTGTGTATGCTTGAGCAGTTCTTTCAAGTTCCTTAAGCCTTGGTCTCCTTATTCTAAAATGGGCACATCACTGCTATACTCAAAGTGTCTAAGAAATGTACAGTGGAAAATGGTTTGCCAATGTAAGATTGGCATCCACCATAGACAAGAGCAACCAAGCAAAATTTCCAGAATAAATGGGATTTGAGTTGGGCCTTGAAGAACAAGTAAAAGTGAGAGCAACTGTCAGGGATATAAAGGCAGGATGGTGCACATCAGGATAGCCTCATAGAGATTAGCAGGTATTGCCCTCCTCCCAAAGGTACCAGATTCTTGTGTATCATCTGTCAACCCACAAGTTCCCATGACTATTTCACTCTATTTGTGAAACTCAATATATTAATCTTTGCCAAATAAGTCTCAGGTAAATTGAGATAGGTGACTGTTTCCTGTTCAGAATGTAAGAAAAGTAACAGTTGACCTTCATTTCCATCCAATGTACAAGTGGTCACCTGGAAGGAACTTGCAGCTCACTAAGACTCAATATATAGAGAGACAGATATTAATATATGGTTATATAGAAAGAATATAGTTATATGTATTTTTTCTTTTAATTTAAATTCAATAGTTATATAGAGGGAAGATATAGTTATACATGCATATTGAATATTCAGTAGATAAAAGGCCCAACATATCATCAGTATACAAGTTCTTGATATAAACTTAGTGTAAATGCAAAGACAATAAAAACTCTTTGTATTTTGCAAGCGGGTGGTCAGAATGAACTTGGCCATTTGAATGTAGTAAAACCTGAAGGTTGCAAGATTCGAGTAGGTCTTGTTCAGGATCATCAGTGAAGTATATGGCTTTCATTCAGCACCACCTTATACAGGCATTTACACAGCAAATTACAACTTCTGGATAACTGATCTTCCTAAGAAAGAAGCCCCCATCTGGATCTTCTATACTCAGTGGCACAGGGGTTATATCTTGAGAGTTGTAGAAAAGGAAATGTCATCAAAACACTTTCCCTGGCTCCACCAAGGACAACATTTTCCTAGTCACAATAATGAAAACGTTGTTTGTTTAGAATCAATATATAGAAAAGGTGCAGAAGACTTAATTAAGGTTATACTGTAGAAGGTAAAGGTTATCAGCCTTAACATTAAAATTGCTAGTGCAGCTGACAGAAGCTGGGGGGGGATGGGGAATGGGGAAGAGAGCTAGGAGGATGTGAGGACCAGTTGGGCATAGGGAACGGTTCCAGTCTATTAGGATATTTGAGTACTACTTGATTTTTCAGTCATGTGTGTATTATTTTGATCATTCTTAAAATTAAATATAAATAGAAAAGCAAATCCTTGATGAAGTAAATAACACCTTTGGAAAGTTAAAGGCCATATTTCCTAATTCAATCCTACCTCTGCTCTCTAAGCACAAAGCATTTGTTTATTTTACATATTTGTAAAATGCTTACAACCGTGAATTGAACTGCACTGTTTAATTCATAATTGAGGCAGGCTCTCTGCATATGCTAGAGTTAAGATAACCTCTTAAAATGTGACTCATAGACCACTTGCCACAGAATCACCTGAGACTGTTTATTTAAAAATAGTAACAACACCACCTTCTCAGAGACACCATCTGGAACTAACAGATTCAGATTTCCAGTGATGGGGCCCAGAATCCATGCCTCTAACAACCCCTCACCCCAAGTGAGGTTTATAAACATTACAGAGATAAGAATCATTGCTGTGGTGTTTCATTTCCATCAAAGTATCCTCTCCTTGCAACCGTAAGCACCCAACTCTAAGAACATGGAATTGAAAGTAAAGTTCCAAACTCTATCCAAAGCTGCCCAAATGAAGGGCTTTACTTCAGTTTAGCTTGGATTTCTTTGGTTTATCTTTTAGAGAATCTTACAAATTTACTGAAGCCTGACAACTTAAGTGTGTGAAATTATCCTTCAGCAGAAGTTACAGTAAACATATTTTACCACCAGTGTAGAAAAGATACTTACAAATTTCAGAAAAGATTCAGATCAAAACCCTTGGGAGCATTGTTCTGGAGCTCCCTCATTAAATTTCAGGCTTAATACCACTAGTGGTTTGAGCTTGGAAAGGTTCTGAAAAAGCTGGAGTGGCCAGGTTAGGGGGTTATTCGCCCAGAGATGCTTGGGAGATTGGATAATAACCAGCTACGTGAAGTATACTGAACAACCAGCAAGGCTGAACTAGTAGATACTGCATAATAGCCAAACAGCAACCTTATTTAGAAGGTGTCCCAACTGGTGACTCAGAGAGGTGATTTTCCATGAGCTAAGAAGAGTCTGATTATCGGAGGTAGAACAAGATGGCAGAGGAGTAGGAGACCTGGATTTCATCTGGTCTCAGGAATTCAGCTGGATAGGGATCAAACCATTCTGAACACCTACAAACTCAACAGGAGATCAAAGAAAAGAATAGCAACAACTCTCTGAACAGAAAAGCAACCACTTTCTGGAAGGTAGGACGTGCGGAGAAGTGAATCCGAGGCGATATTTGGGAGGATAGATGGTGGGGGAGGGGGCCTCCGTCGGCCACTACTAGCAAGTGATAGAGCTGCGGAGCACAAAATCAGAACTTTTAGAAGTCTGCTCCGCTGAGGGACGTCGCTCCAGTGGCTAAGCTGGGGGTGGAACCCTCATGGGACAGTGTGGTCTCAGGACCCTCGGGGTCAGAGTAAGACCAGGGGTGCCGGAGTGTGGCAGAGCTCCCAGGTATGGGAGCGTGGAACCCAGCTGCAGAGGCAGAGCCGAGGCGCAGGCTCTCAGCTAGGGGTTGCCATAAACTGTGATCCACGGCACAGTTGGGCCACTGCTCCTCCAGCAGGGACCCAAGAAGCGGCAGATCCGGGGAGACTCCCCTTCCTCCCCCAGAAGGAGCAGTGTGGGAGCGCACTGCAGGGATCTGCTGGGTTTGGAGACTCCACACGGGTTCAGGTGCCAGAGATAGAAACGCTCAGTCACAGGCCGGGTGAGCACGGAGTGCGGCCAGAGACCGGGGAGACGGGAGTGACTGACTGCTTTTCTCTGTGGGCTCACTGAGGAGTGGGGCCCCAAGTTCTCGGCTCCTCCAGGGTGGAGATTGGGAGGCTGCCATTTTCACTCTTGGCCTCCAAAGCTGTATGGAGAGCTTGCAGGGAATAAAAGCTCCCGAGAGCAAACCCGAGCAGATTACTTAGCCCAGACCAGCAAGGGCGGGGCAATTCCGGCTCTGCCAAAGACATTTGGGAACCATGGCAACAGGCCCCTCCCCCAGAAGATCAGTGAGACCAGCCAGCCAAGACCAAGTTTACTGATCAATGACAATGGCAGAACTCCAGCGCTAGTGGAATAATGCACATAGAATCCATGGCTTTTTTACCATGATTATTTAGTCTTTCAAAGTTAAATTTTTTTTTAACTTTTTTTTTAATTTTTCTTTTTCCCATTTTCAACCAACATCTTGTCAATCCCTTTTTCAAAAAACATTTTTATTTTTCATTTTTAGAGTCATATCCTCTCCCTTCATAGTAGTTACCCTTATTTTTGGCATATATATATGTTGCTCTCTCTTTAAAATTTTGAGATACATTTTCTTCTAACAGATCAAAATATACCCTAAATCTCTAGTGCATGGCTTTGTTCTACTCTCCTGCCTGATCACACTCACTCCCTTTTGTCTTTTTTTTTTAAATCCTCTTCTTTCTTTTTTTCAAACAACTTCTTATCAATTCCTTTTATAAAATTTTTTATAATTGTCATCTTTACAGTCATATTCAAACCCTTCATCATATAAACCCTTATTTTTGTACATATATAAGTTTTTCTTTCTTTAACATTTTGGGAGGCACTTTCTTCTAACAGACCAAAATACACCCAAAATCTAGTGTGTGGCACTGATCTATGTACC
This sequence comes from Neomonachus schauinslandi, assembly GCF_002201575.2. Classification (NCBI taxonomy): domain Eukaryota; kingdom Metazoa; phylum Chordata; class Mammalia; order Carnivora; family Phocidae; genus Neomonachus; species Neomonachus schauinslandi. The sequence continues at coordinate 167,686,862 of NC_058403.1, forward strand.
AGCCTGATCACATTTGATCATATTCTGGTTTTTTTTGTTTTGTTCTGTTTTTGTTTATTTTTATCTTTTTCTTTTTCTTTTTTTATTTTCCTTTTTTCTTTCTTTCCCTTTCTTTCCCCTCAGCTTCAGGTCTTTTCTGATTTGTTTAGAGTATATTTTCTGGGGACAGTGTTACCCTATTAGCATTTTGTTCTCTCATTCATCGATTCTCCTCTGGACAAAATGACAAGACGGAAAAAATCACTTCAACAAAAAGAACAAGAGGTAGTACCGACTGCCAGGGACCTCCTCAATACGGACATTAGTACAATGTCGGATCTAGAGTTCAGAATCATCACTTTAAAGATACTAGCTAGGCTTGAAAAAAGCATGGAAGTTATTAGAGAAACCCTTTCTGGAGAAATCAAAGAACTAAAATCTAACCAAGTCAAATCAAAAAGGCTATTAATGAGGTGCAATCAAAAATGGGGGTGCTAACTGCTAGGATAAATGAAGCAGAAGAGAGAATCTGTGATATAGAAGACCAAATGGTGGAAAATAAAGAAGCTGAGAAAAAGAGAGATAAACAACTACTGGATCACGAGGGCAGAATTCGAGAGATAAGCGATACCATAAGACGAAACAACATTAGAATAATTGGGATCCCAGAAGAAGAAGAAGAAAGAGAGAGAGGGGCAGAAGGTATATTGGAGCAAATTATAGCAGAGAACTTCACTAATTTGGGGAAGGACACAGGCATCAAAATCCAGGAGGCACAGAGAACCCCTCTCAAAATCAATAAAAATAAGTCAACACCCCGATATCTAATAGTAAAACTTACGAGTCTCAGAGACAAAGAGAAAATCCTGAAAGCAGTTCGGGAGAAGAGATATGTAACCTACAATGGTAGAAACATTAGATTGACAACAAACCTATCCACAGAGACCTGGCAGGCCAGAAAGGACTGGCAGGATATATTCAGAGCCCTAAATGAGAAAAATATGCAGCCAAGAACTATATCCAGCTAGGCTGTCATTGAAAATAGAAGGAGAGATAAAAAGCTTCTAGGACAAACAAAAACTAAAAGAATTTGCAAACATGAAACCAGCCCTACAAGAAATCTTGAAAGGGGTCCTCTAGGCAAAGAGAGAGCCTAAAAGCAACATAGACCAGAAAGGAACACAGACAATATACAGTAACAGTCACCTTACAGGCAGTACAATGGCACTAAATTCCTATCTTTCAATAGTTACCCTGAATGTAAATGGGCTCAATGCCCCAATCAAAACACACAGGCTATCAGATTGGATGAAAAAACAAGACCCATCGATATGCTGTCTGCAAGAGACTCATTTTAGACCCAAAGACACCCCCAGATTGAAAGTGAGGGGGTGGAAAACCATTTACCATGATAATGGACACCAAAAGAAAGCTGGGGTGGCAATCCTTATAGCAGACAAATTAGATTTTAAACCAAAGACTGTAATAAGAGATGAGGAAGGACACTATATCCTACTTAAAGGGTCTATCCAACAAGAAGATCTAACAATTGTAAATATCTAGGCCCCTAACATGGGAGCAGCCAATTATATAAGGCAATTAATAACAAAAGCAAAGAAACACATTGACAGCAATACAATAATAGTAGGGGACTTTAACACCCCCCTCACTGAAATGGACAGATCATCTAAGCAAAAGATCAACAAGGAAATAAAGACTTTAAATGACACACTGGACCAAATGGACTTCACAGACATATTCAGAACATTCCATCCCAAAGCAACGGAATACACATTCTTCTCTAGTGCCCATGGAACATTCTCCAGAATAGATCACATCCTAGGTCATAAATCAGGTCTCAACCGGTACCAACAGATTGGGATCATTCCCTGCCTATTTTCAGACCACAATGCTTTGAAACTAGAACTCAATCACAAGAGGAAAGTTGGAAAGAACTCAAATACATGGAGGCTAAAGAGCATTCTACTAAAGAATGAACAGGTCAACCAGGAAATTAAAGAATTTAAAAAATACATGGAAACCAATGAAAATGAAAACACAACTGTTCAAAATCTTTGAGATGCAGCAAAGGCAGTCCTAAGAGGAAAGTATATAGCAATACAAGCCTTTCTCAAGAAACAAGAAAGGTCTCAAGTACACAACTTAACCCTACACCTAAAGGAGCTGGAGAAAGAAAAGCAAATAAAGCCTAAGTCCAGCAGGAGAAGAGAAATCATAAAGATCAGAGCAGAAGTCAATGAAATAGAAACCCAAAGAACAGTAGAACAGATCAACAAAACTAGGAGCTGGTTCTTTGAAAGAATTAACAAGATTGATAAACCCCTGGCCAGACTTATCAAAAAGAAAAGAGAAATGATCCAAATCAACAAAATCATGAACGAAAGAGGAGAGATCATAACCAACACCAAAGAAATACAAACAATGATAAGAACATATTAGGAGCAACTCTATGCCAGCAAATTCGATAACCTGGAGGAAATGGATGCATTCCTAGAGATGTATCAACTACCAAAACTGAACCAGGATGAAATAGAAAACCTGAACAGACCTATAACCACTAAGGAAATTGAAGCAGTCATCAAAAATCTCCCAATAAACAAAGCCCAGGGCCAGATGGCTTCCCAGGGGACTTCTACCAAACATTCAAAGAAGAATTAATACCTATTCTTCTGAAACTGTTCCAAAAAATAGAAATGGAAGAAAAACTTCCAAATTCGTTTTCTGAGGCCACCATTACCTTGATCCCCAAACCAGACAAAGACCCCATCAAAAAGGAGAATTACAGACCAATATCCTTGATGAATATGGATGCAAAAATTCTCACCAAAATACTAGCCAATAGGATCCAACAGTACATTAAAAGAATTATTCACCACAACCAAGTGGGATTTATCCCTGGGCTGCAAGGTTGGTTCAACATCCACAAATCAATCAACCTGATACAATACATTAACAAAAGAAAGAACAAGAATCATATTATCCTCTCAATAGATGCAGAAAAAGCATTTGACAAAGTACAGCATCCTTTCTTGATCGAAACTCTTCAGAGTATAGGGATAAAGAGTACATATATCAATATCATAAAAGCCATCTATGAAAAACCTACAGTGAGTATCATTCTCAATGGGGAAAAACTGAGAGCTTTCCCCCTAAGGTCAGGAATGCAGCAGGGATGTCCACTATCACCACTGCTATTCAACATAGTATTAGAAGTCCTAGCCACAGCAATCAGACAACAAAAAGAAATCAAAGGCATCCAAATTGGCAAAGAAGTCGTCAAACTCTCACTCTTTGCAGATGATAGGATACTTTACGTGGAAAGCCCAAAAGACTCCACTCCAAAACTGCTAGAACTCATACAGGAATTCAGTAAAGTGGCAGGATATAAAATCAATGCACAGAAATCAGTGGCATTCCTATACACCAACAACAAGACAAGAAAGAGAAATTAAGGCGTCGATCCCTTTTACAATTGCACCCAAAACCGTAAGATACCTAGGAATAAATCTAACCAAAGAGGCAAAGGATCTGTACTCAGAAAACTATAAAATACTCATGAAAGAAATTGAGGAATACACAAAAAAATGGAAAAACATTCCATGCTCATGGATTGGAAGAACAAATATTGTGAAGATGTCAATGCTACCTAGAGCAATCTATACATTCAATGCAATCCCCATCAAAATACCATCCACTTTTTTCAAAGAAATGGAACAAATAATCCTAAAATTTGTATGGAACCAGAAAAGACCCCGAATCGCCAAGGAAATATTGAAAAAGAAAAGCAAAGCTGGCGGCATCACAATTCCAGACTTCCAGCTCTATTACAAAGCTGTCATCATCAAGACAGTATGGTACTGGCACAAAAACAGACACATCGATCAATGGAACAGAATAGAGAGCCCAGAAATGGACCCTCAACTCTATGGTGAACTAATCTTTGACAAAGCAGGAAAGAATGTCCAGTAGAAAAAAGACAGTCTCTTCAACAAATGGTGTTGGGAAAATTGGATAGCCACATGCAGAAGAATGAAACTGGACCATTTCCTTACACCACACACAAAAATAGACTCCAAATGGTTGAAAGACCTCAATGTGAGACAGGAGTCCACCAAAATCCTAAAGGAGAACACAGGCAGCAACCTCTTCGACCTCAGCCACAGCAACTTCTTCCTAGAAACATCGCCAAAGGCAAGGGAAGCAAGGGAAAAATGAACTATTGGGACTTCATCAAGATAAAAAGCTTTTGCACAGCAAAAGAAACAGTCAACAAAACCAAAAGACAACCGACAGAATGGGAGAAGATATTTGTAAATGACATATCAGATAAAGGGCTAGTATCCAAAATATATAAAGAACTCATCAAACTCAACACCAAAGAACAAAGAATCCAATCAAGAAATGGGCAGAAGACATGAACAGACATTTTTCCAAAGAAGACATCCAAATGGCTAACAGACACATGAAAAAGTGCACAACATTGCTCGGCATCAGGGAAATCCAAATCAAAACCTCAATGAGATACCACCTCACACCAGTCTAAATGGCTAAAATTAACAAGTCAGGAAAGGACAGATGGTGGCGGGGATGTGGAGAAAGGGGAACCCTCCTACCCTGTTGGTGGGAATGCAAGCTGGTGCAGCCACTCTGGAAAACAGTATGGAGGTTCCTCAAAAAGTTGAAAATAGAGCTACCATACGAGCCAGCAATTGCACTACTGGGTACTTACCCCAAAGATACAAATGTAGGGATCTGAAGGGGTACGTGCACCCCGATGTTTATAGCAGCAATGTCCACAATAGCCAAACTGTGGAAAGAGCCAAGATGTCCATCAACAGATGAATGATAAAGAAGAGGTGGTATATATATACAATGGAATATTATGCAGCCATCAAAAGGAATAAGATCTTGCCATTTGCAACGACGTGGATGGAACTGGAGGGTGTTATGCTGAGCGAAATAAGTCAATCAGAGAAAGACATGTATCATATGACCTCACTGATATGAGGAATTCTTAATCTCAGGGAACAAACTGAGGGTTGCTGGAGAGGGGGGTGGGGTGGGAGGGATGGGGTGGCTGGGTGATAGACATTGGGGAGGGTATGTGCTATGGTGAGCACTGTGAATTGTGCAAGACTGTTGAATCTCAGATCTGTACCTCTGAAACAAATAATGCCATATATGTTAAGAAAAAAAAAAAGAAAATAGTAGGAGGGGAAGAATGAAGGGGGGGAAATCAGAGGGGGAGACGAACCATGAAGACGACTCTGAAAAACAAACTGAGTGTTCTAGAGGGGAGGGTGGTGGGAGGATGGGTTAGCCTGGTGATGGGTATTAAAGAGGGCACGTTCTGCATGGAGCACTGGGTGTTATGCACCAACAATGAATCATGGAACACTACATCAAACACTAATGATGTAATGTATGGTGATTAACATAACAATAAAAAATTTTTAAAAAGTAGAGTGATTATTTTTATTACCTTGTGAGCATCAAGTGAGTAAGGATATTTGTGTGCAAGGAGAGGACATGGTGCATGGTGCATGGTTGTGTGTAACTCCAACCATGTCACATCTGCTGAAAAATCTTTCCGTGAACCTGTTTTGCCTCCCAGATAATGTTAAAACTTTATAACAAGGCAAGAACTCACCTTCGCAATCTATTTTATGCTTAACTGTCAAACCAAAGCAATGACAATAACTTAGCAACAGTACTACGCTCTCTTCCTACAATCATTGCAGACATCATCAATCAATCAAGGCCTTCTTTCCAACTGGGTGCAGTATACCCTTAGATTCCTCCATACCATGAAATCCCAAGAAACTTCTGTCATTTAAAATAGTTGGCATGAGAACTGATACCTTCTTCCCTCAGTTCTAGGTCATGCTGAGCAATGATTCCCCTAATGTGCCCTGATCTTTCTTTCGCATGGGACATTCCAACTACCTAGATTGTGTATACTTGACTGTCAGATAAACTTCTTTTCATCCTTTAGTACCTCAGTTCACACATCACTCCCTCCATATTTTATCAACCCTCATTATTTTATCAACCCTCACTATGATTTTTTTTTATCTCAAGCTATTAGTGCTTGATATCCCCATAACATTTTCTAACTCTCATAGAAGGCCATTTTCATGATGCACTGACATTAGTGGTTGGCATGCCCATCTTCTGGCTAAAATCTGAACTCCTTAGGGATGCAGACTTGAACTTTTATTGCCTGAAATCTGGAAGTAAGTGGCATATTGTTATTAAGATCTCCAATCACTAGTACCTCATCATGTATGACCAGGATCAATGGCTTCCCACAAATGGCCAACAGTCTTTGCTGGTTACATGTTGGAGACCACATAATGGTAACTGCTTTGTCTTTATTCCTATTTGATAGCTCTTTCTCTCAGATCAAGGCCTGTGTTGTACTCACTAGTTGAAAATCTGGCTTATGCAAAACAAGAGTACATTTTTCTCCCTTTCTGCCCCTTTCCTGGAGCCTCTGCCTCTTTATCCCCATTGATACCTGGTCAAAACATGTCCTGCTACCTTTTATAATTTACTTCACCATAACTTACAGGATTGTATCATAATTTCTAGGGAGTCTGTATCATATCATCTTTAAGAGCATGGACTCTGGAATCAGCATGCCTGAGTGCAGGAACTCCTTGCTAGATCTGAAATCTCTCTGTGCCTTTCTTTCCTCATTTAACCCTGGTGGTAATAACGGCCCCTACCTCGTACAGCTGTGGTGAGAATTAGATGGGTTCCTGTATGCAAAGTGCTTAAAACAGTGTGCGGCATATGGTTGGTGTACAACAGAAGATACTTATCATTATCCCATCATCATCATCATTTAATCAAAAGTTTCTCCAGGGGACTCAGGATCAAGACTACATAGCCAGGGGGCGCCTGGGTGGCTCAGTCGGTTAAGCGTCTGCCTTCGGCTCAGGTCATGATCCCAGGGTCCTGGGATCGAGCCCCACATTGGGCTTCCTGCTCAGGGGAGAGCCTGCTTCTCCCTCTCCCTCTGCCTGCCTCTCTGCCTACCTGTACTTTCTATCTCTCTGTCAAATAAATAAATAAAAATAAAAAAGACTACATAGCCAGTTCTTCCCTTGGGACTCAGCTCAGAAGGAAGATGACAGAATGACAGCTGCAGGACATGCAGAAGGAAAAACAGAGCGAGGTGAACAATAAATGAGGAAAGAGAAAATACTGCTTTGCCTAGGAAAGGTTTTAGGAGAAGTTCGTTTCAATAGTTCCATGTTGAACTTAATTCTCATAAGCAAATACTTTCTCAGGCATCTATTTATAAGCTGCTTAGAAAGTCATAAAATAACATAAGACAGTCCCTGCCCACAACAAACTTGCAAGCTAAAATATCCAAAACATACAAATATTTAAATAATTTTTATGTATAATATGAATACATATAAAAATTTAATATAAATGAATGTATACTTTAATGGTAGTGATAAAAAATAATATAGATACTTGAGATTTTAAATTTCATAATTTTATATATATCAACAACAACAAAAAAGCACAAAAGCCTCAAGCAAAAATTAGCAAAGGACAGAAATAGTCAATTTGAGGAGAAAATCCAAGTGGCTAATAGTAAGATATCTTTTAAGATTAGCAAGATTTTCAAATGATAAGAATTGTCAGACATGACAAGGTGATACAATAATGTAGAGGCTAATATTTATTGTGTGCTAACTCTGTGCCAGACATGATTCATATATTTTACTCTTCTAATTTTCTCAAATTCATGACTGTAAATACATCATTCTCCATTTTCAGATGAGGTAACAGAGGTAGAGAGCAAATGCAAGACACATTTAGTGTGATGGTTAGTTTCATGTGTCAAATTGACAGGACCGTGGTGCCCATATACATTGTCACACATTACCCCGGGTCTTCCTGTGAGGGTGTTTTTGGATGAGATGAGCATTTAAATCCCTGGGCTTTGAGTCAAGCAGATCACCCTCCACAATGTGTGTGGATGAAATCTCATCAGTTGAAAGCCTTAACAGAACAGGGGCAGCGTTTGGACTCCAATGGCAACTCTTCCTGGGTCTGCAGTCTGCTGGCCCTCCCCATCAAATTTTGGTTTCACTAAAGCCTTCACTATTGCGTGAACCAATTTCTTAATGTGCGCGCTCTCTCTCTCTCTCTCTCTATGTGTGTGTGTGTATGTATATATATATATATATGTATATATATATATATATATATATATACACGTGCACGTTCTGTTTCTTTGTAGAATTCTGACTCATGCTCTTAGAATATGGTGGAGCCAAGTTTCAAGCCCAGATTTCCTGACTCGTACACTTCACTGGTGTCCTTCATAGCTTCCCTACAAATGCTTTGTTAGTACAAAAACTTCATGAAATCCTTTGGGGTAACGATGTGGTTATACACATTAAGAATCTTTTCAAAGTTCATATATTCTAGAGCTTTCTTCTAAGTAAATAGTCAAATTCAAACAAAGGTTTGTGTACGCAGCACTTTTCTTAAAGTTAAAAAACTCGAGTGAATTTGAATGTCCAACAGTGAAGGCATTAAATAAATTATGATGCACGCACAAGAGTAAATATTAGGCAGTTATTAAATTATGTTTCTAAGGAACAATGCCATGGGGAATTACTCAGGAGATATTAATTTTTTAAAAGCAGCTAAATCATTATCTATATGGTGTGATCTGAATTATGTTATAAATGAATATGTATTCATAGACATTTAGAGGAAAAACTAAAGATAATTATATAAAAATATTCAGAGAGCTTTCTTTCTGGGGGGGTGTTATTTGCTCATTTTCTTCTTTATCATTTTCTATATTTTCTAAGAACTTTATAAAAACTAATGTTTTGGAGTCTTATTGTTTTTTTGGAGTCAAGGCAAGAAAGATAGCAATGAGACCCACAGGTCTTCATGAGAGAAATCTGTGACACAATGGGAAAAACAGTTTCTGGAGTGTATTCCAAACTTGTATTCCCTGTAAGTTTCCTTTACCTGATTAGTATGTGGGAACCTAAACAAGTTCCTTAACCTGTCTCAGCCTCAGTTTGCTCACTGGTAAAATACAAGTAAAAAGCATACCTACCCGCTTACTTCACAGCAAGCATGAAGGGATAGAGTTTTGGCACTTGAATGGCGCTAACTTATACTCAGTGCTTTCTAAAAAGTATGAAGCATGCTTTGTGTTGATTTTTGAATAGCTCTATTAAGATAGTCACATACCATACAGTTTACCATTTTTAAAGTGGATAATTCAATCTTTTTTAGTATGTTCACAGAGTTGTGAAACCATTAACACAGAATTTTAGGAAATTTTTGCCACTCCAGAAGGAAATCCATGCCCATTAGTAACTACCCCCCACTCCCCTTGGTTCTTAGAACCCACTAATCAACTTTCTATAAATTTGCCTGATATGAACATTTCATATCATTGGAATCCTGTAATACTTGGCCTTTTGTGTCTAGCTTCTTTCATTCAACTTATTTCCAAAGTTCATCCATGTCATAGCATACATCAGTACTTTATTCCTTTTTCTGACCAAATAATACTCTATTAACATACCACATCTTATTTATTCATTGATCAATTGATGGGCATCTGGACTGTTTATACTTTGAGACATGATGAATAATGTCACTATGAACATTCATATGCAACGTTTTGTGGACCTATGTTTTATTCCTCTTGGGTACATACCTAGTAGTAACACTGCTGAGTCATATGGTAACTCAATGTTTAACACTTTGATAAATAGCTAAACTGTTTCCCAAAGTGGCTGCATTATTTTATATTACTACCAGTAATGCAGGAAAATTCCAATTTCCTTTGATGATTTCTTAACTACATATTTTTTAACTATATATATTTTCTTAGTAGTTGCTCTAAGGCTTAAAAAATGCATCACGGTTTATACACAAAGTTAATTTTGATGAGATATAGAAATTTATATAGCTCTATCCCTTATATGTTATATATTTATCATATATATAATTTTCAGCAGTTACATGTTTGTTTTATTAGGGAAAGGATACATCCACTATGCTTTTTACATGGCCAATCCAGAAGTCAATCTGATTGAGTTTGATAAGGAAAGAAAAGTCATGGCTACCTTGAAGCCAAGAGCACTCTGAAAGAATCATAGTGTATGATTGCAGACTGTCCGGATGAAGGGTGAAAACACTTAATGGCAAAGTCACATCGTTGACAGTTTTTTATATTGGTGTCATACTTCACTGCTCTCTCACATAAACTTGATGCACCAGCAAAAAGAAAGAACACCACTGAAATGCAGTCTAAGAGTCAATCCAGAATTCTCTCCTGCCTTGGAAATGAAACCCCCAATACCTAACTCCATGATTAAGCCACTTAGAATACAAGCACCTGCTAGAGGCTGCAGAGAATAAAGCAAACAAACAATTTCACTTAAATGTCTTAGACTCTGAGTCCTAAAAGCCCGAAGCCTAAAAGTATAACAAATCTACTTTGAAATTTCACCATTGAAGAATCACATGTAAAAATATACCTTTCTACAGAAGCCCTGCAAGGCAGCGATAAAAGACCCATAGAGAAAAAAAGTAAAAATCTTAAAACAAAACAAAACAAAACAAAACCCTGGTAAGCAAGTAACTTTAAACATCAGGCAGAAAATGCAAGGTTAGGCCATTTGGAAGCTTGTAATTTATTTAACATCAAAATCTCAAAATCAGTTTTATACTTTACCTCAAGTTAGAGAAGTTATCACAGCAGAGGGGCAAAATATTGGAAAACCTTCACTCTCCAAGTACTGTAATTTAGCTACAGAATACCTGACTAATGGTGGAAGAACAGCAAGGAGTAGTACAAAGAATTAAAGTAATAAAGGTATGGCAGACAAAAACCCCGGGGAATGCTTCAAGAGCTACCCCTGAAAAAGCAGCCCTGGGGAACATGGGCTGAGACAGAACTGGCATGGTTTAAATGTCTCATCCACTTCCACGGGAGGCCCAGAAACATGACCATCTCCTAGGAATCAGTTCTGGAGAAGCAGTGTCACCATCATCTTGAGAAGACAGAAAGACAAGATCTCTTCTTTCCATCTTAGGAGGAACCCCTGAGGCCGTACCTTGAACCAAATGTTCCTCTGCTTTCACATGAGCCTTGGCTGTGATGGCAGGAGCTGGTGATTTGAGGACAGAACTCTACACGGTGATTCTGATCCTCTTCCCCACTATGAACTTCCTCCAACTGTTATCCCCAAGAATTTAGCAACAGTCTTTTTTTTTTTTTTTTTTGAAGGAATATAGCCAGAAGAATTATTTAGAGGTAGTATTTAAAGGTCTTAATATCTAGCCACCTCTCCATCTGTATCCTGAGAGCCCACCAGGCTGCCAACCCTGCAGCCATAGGAAACTGCATGCACTGTGGTTGTTGCCCCCCGCAACTGGCCTAGAGGTCCTTTTCCACTGCCTCTTCATAGTTAATCCGTGTTTTGTTAAGACTCATCTCTTGGATGTGGTCCACCTTTCATGGATATAGGGCCACCTCCTCTGGACTCACCCAGCACCTACAGCTTTTTTCAGCTGTGTTTCTTCACTGTTACAATCTTAATTTTTCTCATCTCTAGACCAGCATTCTCAAATTTTAGCATTCCTCAGGATCACCTAGAGGGCTTGTTACAGTACAGATTGCTGAGCCCCACTCCCATCTAACTGAATGTGTCTTGGGTGGGGCCTAAAAATTTGCATTTCCAACAAGTTTCAAGTCATGTAGCTTGTCCAGAGGCACTTTTAGAACCACAGCTCTAGACTACCAATCCTAGCAAGTGCCAAATTCTGTATGTATTGAGTCACCAGAATATACCCAAATGTCTAGCACTTAGCAGCTTCTGCTAGTCCTCAGTGAATGAAAGTTAGATCAACAAAACCAAGAAATACTAACATATATCACTTCACACACTAAAGAAACTGAAGTAACACAAATACAATTTTTCGAAAATAGTAGCCATCCAATTGAACTATTCCATAGGTAAATAAGAGCTGCAAGCCCATTCTAACTGGCAAATTATCAACTCACTCTTTATGGTAAATACTTGTAACCATGAATAGATACAATGCACAGTAGGAAATCAAGGAAAAACCAAAACAGAGCAATTCATTAATACCTAGGCTTCTGACACAGTCACCTTCTTTTCCCCAGAAAAGGAGTCAAAGGTGCAGTAATTAACCAGAATAAGCTTGTCATTCTATGTACTGAGAGTATTAAACTTGAACTCTCTTGGTCAGTCCCTTGGTTTTCAGCAAGTCTGTGATCATTCTCTGGTTCCCTCTAACTCCCTGGATGAATGTGAGTACTTGTGTTCTCCAAGTAACCTCAGGCTGTCCCACGATTACTCTACAATTTTGTTGCACCATTTTTAGCACCACTGATATATGTTTTTAAAAATAGTTCTAAATCACATGGTATCTTTCTTCTGCTAAGAACCATCCAAAAGCTTCTCATTTTATTCCACATAAAGCCAAAATCATTACAATAGTTCCTGAGGCCCTACATCATCTTGCCCCAATCTGACCCACTGCTCCTCTGAACTCAACTCCTCTCTCTTGCTCAAACTCCCACTCCAGCCATGCTGGCCTCCTGGCTGCTCCCATTTCAGACAATTTGAACTTGCACTTCCCTCTCTGCATGGAGACTGTTCCCAGATATCCATATGGCTTCCTTTCTCACCACCTTTGGGCCTTAACTCAAATGTTACCTCCTCAATGAGGTCTTCCTTGACCCCATTCTAAACATTAAAATCCTCCCCCCCAGTACTTTCTATCCCCCCCTTACATGCTGTATTTTTCTCCATGGCACTTGTCACCATCTATATATTACATATTCATTTACTTATTCATTTACTTATTATCTATCTCCTCCCACTGTAATGTAAAATGCATGAGGACAGAGATTTTCATCTGTTTTGTTCCCTGTTATATCACTTGTGCCCAGAAAAGTTAGAAAAGATCTTGGCACACCGCACGTGCTGTGTTGGCCACACAGAGAAGTACTTTCCAGAATCCCGATCAAGAACGGATTTGCTGCACAACTGTGGGGATTGTGACTAGCTGAAGACCTCCAGCTGTCAACTGCTTCAGGGTCTGCCTCTACTGCAGAGAGCTGCTTTGTCCAGGGTCACACGCATCCCAAGGCCAACCACCCACAGGCTGTGAGTTGGGCTCTGGCACAGCTCACTGTGACAGGCTATGTTCTTCCTCCTTCGGGTGCCTGGAATTTGTCAGGGCCTGTATCACTATTTGATGTCCTCCTCTGCCCATACGTGCATCCTTCCCCTGCCTTTTTCATAAATGATGATCTCTGATAAACATATGGTGCCCTAACATTGTCTCAAAATCTACTTCCAGACACCCCCAACCTGTAACAACACAATAAATACTTGTTAAATGAGTGAAGATACAAATGAATATGCCCTGAGTCAGGAGTGACCCAACTCCTGCAGGGGGTATGCAGCTCAATCCCCAAGAACAGAGGCAGTTGAACCTCAGAAGTGATAGTTCAACAGATCCAAAGACTGAGGAGGAGTTAACTGAGTGAAGATGGTGAGGCATTTTAGGCCATGAACCCAGGCCAAGAGCTCAGCCTGGAAGAAGCCTGAGTGTCTAGAGAACAAGAACAAGGGGTAGCGTAACAGAAGAAGACGGAAGCCACGTTCCTTTGTCTTCACCCATAGAAGCCCTTCATGGCCAATCAGGAAAAACCTTGATCCCCATGAAAACCAGGGCCAGAATTATTAGCAATATTGGTTCCTCTTTCCCCTAGAAAAAGATAGACCCTGTGGTAGGCAGAATTAATACCTTCCCCAAATGTCTATATCCTAATCCCTGGAACCTGTGAATATGTTACCTAACATGGCAAAGGGTTTTGCAATGGCAAGATTATTTTAGATCATCTGGGTGGATGCAATATAAACACAACAAAAGCAAGGTAGGAGGGTCAGAGAAAAAGTAGAAGATACTATACTTCTGATTTTGAAATTGGAGGAAGGGGCTCTATGTTATGGAAAGCAGGTGGCCTCTAGAAGCTGAAAAAGGCCAGAAAAATGGATTCTTTCCCTAGAGCCTCTAGAAGGTACAGAGCCCTGCTGGCACCTTCCTTTTATCCGAGGAAAACTCATTTCAGACTGGCGACTTCCAGAACTGTAAGATAATAAATTTGTGTTGCTTTAAGTCATTAAGCTGCTGGTCATTTGTTACAGCAGCAAGAAGAAACTAATACACATCCATTCTTCACAAATATAATTACCTAATGTTCTCTCATTTCAGGGAGACAGAAAATACCTGTCGTCCATACCAAAGATGGACATCCTCCCCCCAGAGATGGAGCCAATGAAAATTTATGTACAAAGAAACACATATACATGTGCATGCATTCCGGTAGCTGTGGTTCTCTTACAAAGAAATAACAGGTTGAACATTCATATCTTTCTAATAATTGCCTTCATATACATATATTGACATTTCAAGAATACCAACTCTGCGCTAGTATTATGCCTGGCCCTTTAGGTGTATTCTTCCATTTATTTCACTTTATGCCCATCATAGCTCTATGGAATAAATATTACTCTTTTCACCTTACAAAGGAATACATACACTCAGGGCAGGGAGACTAGTTATGTCCAAAGCCAAGATTCACACAGATTGGTCTATTCCTCCTCAAGTCCATCATTATTCCTCTAAGATATTTAGGGGCTCCTCACTACAAGCCTCTTCATACCTCTAAGTTTTATATATTTCCATTGTGCCATCCATCTCCCCCTATACACAACACCCTCTATTCTCTCGCTACAATGAAATTCTTTCTCCTCTACTCACCTGGCTTCCTAGTACCTGGCTTTCATATCAGCTGCCTCTTTCACGTGGAATTCTCTTCCTCCTCATCTCTGCCTGGTGTACTACTTACCCTTCAGGTGGCATAGATACCAATTCCTCCAAGATAATAATACATCATCTCTGGCTACTTAGCATTCAGTGCATTTCTGTTTAACATTGTAGCCTCAAGTTGACTCATCATGGCTGAGCTCTAGTGGTCCTTGGAACAGCCACATCTCCAGGTCTGCACTGAAAGTCACCCAGTCCCCAGCATAGTCCTCACCATGCACAGGGAGACTCACCTGAGTCACAGAGCAGCCTGGAGTGCCCCAGGAATAGCTTGCTGTGAGTCTGAGCTAGGGGCCTGGCTATGGGTTCTCAATCAGCCCTGTCTCAGAGGAGTCTGAAAAGCTTTCAAGCCTGTTGTGTTCTCAGATCTGATTCTATTGTCTTGTAAATCAAACAAGTAAAAACTCTTATTTTTCCCTTAAAACAAAGAGAGCACAAGTCCTAAAAGAGACAAGGTACTCTTATTATATATTTTCATAGCATTCTTTTCTTCCCCAGTCATTTTACATATAATATTTCATGAGCTACTGCTAAACAGGATCTGTCTTCCTTTCTCTGTCCCTAAGATGTAACTTCCATGTGGTTAAGGATTACTTTGATATTGGCTACAACTGTTTGCTCAGTACATACTACAAAGCTGTAATAGAAACTTAATACTGATTATGTGATTAGGTAGGAGTGAAAATGCATCTGCTTTCAGTTGTTAGAAAAGAAAATATATTAAATGATATGTAACACATGGATCTTAGAGCTTTCTACTGTTAACTAAAAGAAAAATGTTCACTTAGTATTTCATGGTTGGGATATTTTTTAATGATAATCCCAAAGAGACACTTCCAGGCAGGAACCCTGACTATATTACATCATTAACTGACCTCTGAATCTGTCACATTGATGTCAACTGATGATGGAGACCTGCTTGAAGTTTTCTTATATCCTGGAGCAGAGTGATAAAGAAGACCTTTTTAACTCCCATTTTCTTTCACCAAAGTCAAGACCTTAAGGAAACAGTCTTTTCTAACCCATTTAGTTGTCAGTCTGTGATCTAAGGGGATAAGGAACAAGATTCATATAAAGCATTCTGTGAAAGTAGAACGAAAAAAAACTCTCTCATGTTCCAGGACACAAAAAATCCTGCTATTATATCAATATAAGCTGCAGTGTATCTGCTGATCAGTGCCATGGCCTTAAAGATACAGAGCTAGGTTTCAGGGGTTGGCCTTCCTCAGCGATCTGCAGGAATGACTGATTAGTAGAGCAGGAACAGAGTAATGACAGAGATGGTAGTAATGACAGTAACATCTGTCAAGTAAGAGATCACTTCCTATGTGCCAGGTATTGGGCACTGCCTGCATTTTATCTACTACTCCCCACTAAATCCCAAAGAGGCAATGCTATTGTTATTTCCATTTCACAGATGGGGAAATTGAGCTCAGAAAAGATGGAGGGACTAACTCAAACACAGGGATTTTTGACTCTACATCCTGTGCTCTCCACCACTATAATAGTTCTTCCCGATGACTACAGGTTCCCCATGTGCTCAAAGAATTTGTTCCTTAGTGCACCAGTTCTTGAGTAGAAGCACTTGCTTCTTCTTAGAGGGGAAGGGCTTACTTTATGCTGTTTTTAATTGTATATGTATTGATATGAGTGATTTTTGGCTGTGATTTTAAAAAAGAATTAAGAAGCTTAAGAAGTAATGTAAAGGAGTAATGAACAAGAGTTGAAATGAGTTTAAACAGATTTTAGTAATTGTAAAGATCTGTCCTCAACAATTGTGCAGAGGGACAGCCCTAAACTAGAATAACTGGTTTTGCACCCTTTTTTTTTTTAAAGATTTTATTTATTTATTTGAGAGAGAGACTGAGAGAGAGAGAGCATGAGAGGGGGGAGGGTCGGGAGGGTCAGAGGGAGAAGCAGACTCCCTGCCGAGCAGGGAGCCCGATGCGGGACTCAATCCAGGGACTCCAGGATCATGACCTGAGCCGAAGGCAGTCGCTTAACCAACTGAGCCATCCAGGCGCCCCCCCCCCCCTTTTTTTTCTAAAGGCTACTGTGGTAACATATGAAAAATACCAGACCTAAAGTCATAGAATCTGGGGTTAAATTCTGTCTCTCCCTACATCTTGCACAAACCTGGGAAGATAAAAAATGAAAATAAAAAGATGAAAAGCATCTATCTCAGTGTGATAATGCACATTAAAAATATCATGTTTCTTTTTTTGCAATGGGTTTGCCGCCAGAACACAGGTGTTGTGAAAACCACCACTCAACCTAAACCAAAATGGGAAAGGAAAAGACTCACATCAACATCGTCGTCATTGGACCCGTAGATTCGGGCAAGTCTACCACTACTGGTCATCTGATCTACAAATGTGGTGGGATCGACAAAAGAACTATCGAAAAATTTGAGAAGGAGGCTGCTGAGATGGGAAAGGGCTCCTTCAAGTATGCCTGGGTCTTGGATAAACTGAAAGCTGAACGTGAACGTGGTATCACCATTGATATCTCCCTGTGGAAATTCGAGACCAGCAAGTATTATGTGACCATCATTGATGCCCCAGGACACAGAGACTTTATCAAAAACATGATTAGAGGCACATCTCAGGCTGACTGTGCTGTCCTGATTGTTGCTGCTGGTGTCGGTGAATTTGAAGCCGGTATCTCCAAGAATGGGCAGACCCGTGAGCATGCCCTTCTGGCTTACACCCTGGGTGTAAAACAACTGATTGTTGGTGTTAACAAGATGGATTCCACTGAGCCACCCTACAGCCAGAAGAGATACGAGGAAATCGTTAAGGAAGTCAGCACCTACATTAAGAAAATTGGCTACAACCCCGACACAGTAGCATTTGTGCCAATTTCTGGTTGGAACGAGGACAACATGCTGGAGCCAAGTGCTAACATGCCTTGGTTCAAGGGATGGAAAGTCACCCGTAAAGATGGGAATACCAGTGGAACCACACTGCTTGAAGCTCTGGATTGCATTCTGCCACCAACTCGTCCAACTGACAAGCCCTTGCGCCTGCCTCTCCAGGACGTCTATAAAATTGGTGGTATTGGTACTGTCCCTGTGGGCCGAGTCGAGACTGGTGTTCTTAAACCTGGCATGGTGGTCACCTTTGCTCCAGTCAATGTTACAACTGAAGTAAAGTCCGTTGAAATGCACCATGAAGCTTTGAGTGAGGCTCTTCCTGGGGACAATGTGGGCTTCAATGTGAAGAACGTATCTGTCAAAGATGTTTGTCGTGGCAATGTGGCTGGTGACAGCAAAAATGACCCACCAATGGAAGCAGCTGGCTTCACAGCTCAGGTGATTATCCTGAACCATCCAGGCCAAATCAGTGCTGGATATGCCCCTGTGCTGGATTGTCACACAGCTCACATTGCTTGCAAGTTTGCTGAGCTGAAGGAGAAGATAGATCGTCGTTCTGGAAAAAAGCTGGAAGATGGTCCCAAGTTCTTGAAATCTGGTGATGCTGCCATTGTTGATATGGTTCCTGGCAAGCCTATGTGTGTTGAGAGCTTCTCTGACTATCCTCCTCTGGGCCGTTTTGCTGTTCGTGACATGAGACAGACGGTTGCTGTGGGTGTCATCAAAGCAGTGGACAAGAAAGCAGCTGGAGCTGGCAAGGTCACCAAGTCTGCCCAGAAAGCTCAGAAGGCTAAATGAATATTATCCCCAATACCTGCCACCCCAGTCTTAATCAGTGGTGGAAGAATGGTCTCAGAACTGTTTGTGTCAATTGGCCATTTAAGTTTAATAGTAAAAGACTGGTTAATGATAACAATGCATCGTAAAACCTTCAGAAGGAAAGGAGGATGTTTTGTGGACCATTTGTTTTTTTGTGTGTGTGTGTGGCAGTTTTAAGTTATTAGTTTTTAAAATCAGTACTTTTTAATCGAAACAACTTGACCAAAAATCTGTCACAGAGTTTTGAGACCCATTAAAACAAAAGTTTAATGAGAAAAAAAAAATATATCATGTTTAAAAAAAGCTTAAGACTTAATAAAAGTGAATTGAATCTGACTTCACATTGAATTTAAGAAATTACATATTCCAAAGGGAAATAATTCTGGCCTCTATTTGTTGCATAACAATATCACTGTTGTCATCTGAAGGGTTTTTCTGTTTTTTGTTTGTTTGTTTAATTTTCTAGAAGATGTTGGCAGGTGCTTAAGAGGTCATGGAAAAATTATGTTTTTGGTATGCAGCAATAGGACTAAGATAGCCCCTCCAGGCTGACTACCAAATGATGTTTGGTATTTTCAAGACATAACACCATTGCTTTATAATCAAATACCCATTAGTCTAGATTTAAATTTTAATTAGTAATTGACATTTTCAAAAGTCTTGTCTTGGGGAGCCTGGGTGGCTCAGTCGTTAAGCGTCTGCCTTCGGCTCAGGTCATGATCCCAGGGTCCTGGGATCGAGCCCCGCATCGGGCTCCCTCCTCGGCGGGAAGCCTGCCTCTCCCTCTCCCACTCCCCGCTTGTGTTCCCTCTCTCACTGTGTCTCTCTCTGTCAAATAAATAAAATCTTTAAAAAAAAAAAAAAGTCTTGTCTTGTACCATTGTTTCATGTCTCTAGAAAATGTTTAAGCTAATTTTAAGAATAATTTAACATGGGCAGGTAATCAATCCTCTTCATCCCCATAATAAACTGATTTTTTGTCAATAAAATGTGGTATTTTAATACATTTTAATACATAGCTAGCCACATTAACATATTTCCTTGCAAGTCATCTAAATCCTTCATTAGAAAAACCTTTTCAATGAAGAAAAATGTATTCTGCATCTAATATATGCAAGATTCTTCTCCAGGCACATTGTGGTGGAGGAAGAATAGGACAATTCACAAGAAGCTTGTTGGAATTACAAGACTCAGTATAGCAAAACCCACTCTATCAGATCCAGAGCACAACTAAGTGAAAAGTTCCCTTGTGGGATTATGGCATCTTCAATGAACACTGGTCCCTGAGGCCAGAAGGAGACATGTTCATCTGGTCAGAGACTACATATCTACAAGAAAAGCTGAAAATGGCTGTTCATGCCCCACCCTCAAACTAACAACTCCCCAAAACAGTAATAACTACCATACAGCCAGATGGCCCAGAGAGACAACAGATGTCCGTCCTGAATGTCAATCACCAATAAAGTCTGTGAGGGTTCTGCATGGGGTTTTTCTCACTTCAGAGGAACCCAATTAGCCACAGGTGAATTGACAAGTAAATAACTTTAAAAGATCAGAAACAGAGCCCTCTGTGGCCAAAACAGAGACTTTTCAAGTCATCAGGCCCATTTCAGGGAATCTGACTGACAGACTCAATCTGACAGACTGAATGTCACAAATCATCTAGTTCATTGGTCTTTTTTATTTTGTTTTAAAATTTATTTGGGGTTAACATTTTGCTATGTCTCTAAGCCTAAGCTAAAAGAACTTACAAGATCAAGTATATGGATAAAGAGTACAGTGTAATATTTAATGGGTATACCACAAAAGAAACATGTTTTTCTCTATATATATACTATATTATAATTCATGAAAAGTATTAGTTTTATCAATAAAGGTCTCTGAGACATGCTTTTATAATATCTAGGCTACTTCCAAATGTCTTTTACCTATAATAAGCAGCAGTGGCTTCTCAGCTCTTCTACTTTCCGGAAAATTGTATTTCCCTTAAGGCACTAATTCATTCTGATTCCCCAGGTTGGCTCCAATATGATGTAATCTTATTCTTTTCCATGAAGCCAGTTCATTAAGTTAAAACTAAATGTCATTTTGTTGTCTTTGTTCTACTCTTTAAATAAACAAATGCATGAAATGGAAAATAAAAAGTCTTTTGTCTGCCATGTGCCCCAAAATATGGTCATCTTAAAAATGCAAAGACATTACATAGTGTAAAGTAGCCAATGAGTAAATGATGCTTGCAAACAGAGCTCTAAGGTTTCATAACTATGCAGCCCACTGATCCAGCAGCCATTTGGATTCTGTTTTCTTCACTTTCTCTCCAAAAGGGAAAACCATGTGAATAAGAAAAACAATCACAACCTTCAGCAAAAACTACCTGAAAATGTAGACTTCAAACATGAAAAAAGAATAAAGAGCACCAAAACAGGAAAGAGAGAGGAAGACCTTGTAATGACAGCTGAGAATTGAATTCCCTAAGAAATTATCTAGTTAAGTCAAGATTTGTGATTCAATGTTATCATTACCAACCACCATTCCCTTGGGGACCTCAGGGATTTACCAAGATACAGGTTGTGTGCTCTGTCTGGCCCCAAAATAAGTACTTCCTTTCATCCTTGACAAATACACAATAGTCTTATTCAGAAAACGCTTCTCAAGGAAGCAAGCACTCTCCTCAGAGAATATCCCCTGGGCAGTAAGGATGTGTCCTTATTAAATATTTGTTTAAATAGTTCACAAGGTTCATTTAAGGACTGCAAATGATGGGATAGGACCAACCTCAAATCAAAAGCCATACATATCCACAAATAAGTTCCTTAAAAAAACAAGAAGAGTGCCACCGAGACACAAGTGTATGGGACCAATGTATCTCATTGAGTAATTTGAAAGACGGGGCATGATAGGGAGAGCAACAATCAAGGAAATTCATCAGGGTGGCCATCTAATGAAAAATAAGGGCCCCTTTTACTCCACAGTGAGCTCTCCTTTGGAACCCAGACTCCCAAGTTAAACAACTGGGACATATCTCTATCTGAGTATCTTCATTCACTATAGTCAGAAAAAGGTGTGTTGATAAGGAACACTGAAGAGAGCTAAAGAAGAAAAATGTCATTGAGCATTACAGTAAGCTTGTAGCAGGGTCCTACCAACTCAATTCTATCAACTCACCTGGTGACCTAGCAGTGGTGTGATCATAAATGCAGGAATGTTTGTTCTTCATTCACTGTGTCATAAAATGAAAGGGTACACTGTCATTAAGGACATCCTCAACCACAGACCCCACCTTCATCAGAACTCAAATACATATTAAATGTCAGGGACCCTTTGCCATCTCTGTAAGCTGCCACAATATTAATGAGCTCACTTAGAAATAGCCTGGTAAGGGGAAAAAAAAAAAAAAAGAGAGAGAGAGAGAGAGAAAGTAAAAGAAAGAGCCTGGTACAAATCATATGAAAACTCAGCAAAACTCAGTAAATACTCACTTGGATAATGAAGTAAATTAGAAAATGAAACACTGTTTGGAGAAATTGAAAGAGTGCAAGTCATTGAGAATCTTGAAAGTCATACAAAGGATTTTATTCTTTAGCCTAAATCAGTGAGAAGCTATTGAAGGGTTTAAAGCAGAGTGGTAACTTGATCCACTTTGCCAACTTCAAAGATGGCTCTAGTTGAATGAAAATAATGCATTAGAGTCACGTGCCTCCTGTGTGGTATCATCCACCCTCCATTTTGAAGCTCATATCAAAAAATGATTCGTGTACTTTTTTCTGGGCGTCTTACAACTTTGACTGGAAGTTCCACGAGGGCAAGAACTCAAGTCTTCACACTTTTTCTTAACCTCCTCAATGACTACCTAAATGAATGCAACTTGATTAATGAACAAATGTGCTGTTTACTTGTAAAAATTCTCAAAAAAGGGATGGGAAGGAAGTGAATTAATTTCACATGTTGGAACAAGACCCACTATGCAGTATATTCAGATTGCCAAAGCCTCATCTTTATGAAAAAATTTTCATGTTGAGATAACAAGCTGGTGCCCATGTCTGGAATTTATGCTTTTTTTGTGAACATCTAACTTGATGACAATCCTACTTGAGGTCTTTTCTCCTCTCCTGCTGACATAGGAAATCCTTCTTCCCACTACCTCATTAGTCCTGTGCATAGACAGACAAAGATTCTCTCCATGACCAAACTCTATGCAGGTCCTCTGAGCCTAACCAGACCCCATCCTTGGGCATGTCCCTTAAGAGCACAGTTTTAGCAAGATTCTTAAAATGGTTTAGCCAGAATTCCCCTGCTCAGTATTTAGGTGATTACCTTGTACCTAATCATGTTCCTCATCCCCCACCATCCATCAGGCAATGTCTGATCACCCTTCCTGCCCTTAGCAAGAATCCCATAAGGTCACTTTAGCCAGAATCCCCTCTTCAATTCATTGCTTTTAGTAATTTTCCATCCACTGATACCCCTCCTCCCACAACCATACTCCTTGGATATAAATTCCCACTTTTCCTTGTTGTATTTGCAGTTGAGCCCAATCTCTCTTCCCTACTGCAAAACCCCATTGTATGGTAGCTGATCCCTACAGCTACCATGATAGTCCCCCTGATCTGCCTTACCATTCTTTCACAAGTGTCATGAATATTTTTTTCGTTAATAATACACAAGAGGGCTTATGATATTTTCAAAGAGCCAAGTCAAACCTTTCTTTTTTAAGACAAAAAAAAAAAAGTTTACATTTTCTGATGGGGAAATCAGTTTGGAAGATGGGCATTTGGATACATTTTCCTGTTAGGATGTATGTAAAATAAACTCTAACTGGAATCTTCAGTTAAGATATTCCGGGCTCAAGATACAACTCAACCCAATATCCTATATCATCTTCAACACAATCCTCCCTATTCAATGAGAGTCTCATGTAATAAGCAGCCAGTAAATATTTGTTGACAGTAAGAAATCTGGGAGCTGCAAAGCCTTTTAGCTATCACTGATAATCTAAATGCCTATTTTATTTTCATGGGTAGGGAGGAGAACTGACACTTCTCAGACATTTTCCAAATAAGATTTAAAAAGCAAACAAAAGGGTGCCTGGGTGGCTCAGTTGGTTAAGTGACTGCCTTCGGCTCAGGTCATGATCCTGGAGTCCTGGGATCGAGTCCCACATTGGGCTCCCTGCTCGGCAGGGAGTCTGCTTCTCCCTCTGACCCTCCTCCCTCTCATGCTCTCTGTCTCTCATTCTCTCTCTCGCAAATAAACAAAAATCTTAAAAAAAAAAAAATTAAAAAAGCAAACAAAAGGGTTTCTGGTTTAGTGTAAGGTAACTGAAATTTTCAATTAACAAAAACATCTTATTTAATGTAAAATTTTTTATGTATGTTTTTCTCTATCAGTGAACAAAGCTTATTTTCCTATCAGGTACCAATTCTTCAGAAATACATTTTAAAACATACAATACACATAAAAATATGGCAGAAAGTTAAAAATAAGTGAGGTTATAAGGAAATAAAAATGGAAGGAAAAGAACACACTTGGACAAGAGAGACATCATCATGAATTCAAAGACATATCAAACCAATGGCATGTTAAAGACAGGGCAGCTGAAGGCTTATGTTCTCAATAGAATCGTAAGTCTAACCCACTCTAACACCTTACTTTGGAATTTCCCTTAACAGAAACCTTTGTAAGCTACAAAAATTCTTTTATATATATATATATATATATATATATATT
Source organism: Neomonachus schauinslandi (assembly GCF_002201575.2). Classification (NCBI taxonomy): domain Eukaryota; kingdom Metazoa; phylum Chordata; class Mammalia; order Carnivora; family Phocidae; genus Neomonachus; species Neomonachus schauinslandi. Next base: position 167,711,217 of record NC_058403.1, read on the forward strand.
TTTTTTTTTCCCCCATGGTAACCAAAAGCTTTCCAATGAAAGTGTTACTTTCAGTAACAGATGTCTTTGGTATCTTTGGTCTGTTCATATGTTAACTGAAGATCTATCACATTGTCAATCTTCATTACCCTTTCATTTTTTTTCTTTTTTTAATTTAATTTTATTGTGTTATGTTAATCACCATACATTACATCATCAGTTTTGACGTAGTGTTCCATGATTCATTATTTGCATATAACACCCAGTGCTCCATTCAGTATGTGCCCTCTTTATACCCATCACCAGGCTAACCCATCCCCTCACCCCCCAGCCCTCTAGAACCCTCAGTTTGTTTCTCAGAGTCCATAGTCTCTCATGATTCATCTCCCCCTCTGATTGACCCCCCCCTTCATTTTTCCCTTCCTACTATCTTTTTTTTTTTTCTTTAACATATACTGTATTATTTGTTTCAGAGGTATCGGTCTGTGATTCATCAGTCTTACATGATTCACAGCACTCACCGTAGCACATACCCTCCCCAATGTCTATCACCCAACCACCCCATCCCACCCACCCCCCACCACTCCAGCAACCCTCAGTTTGTTTCCTGAGATTAAGAATTCCTCATATCAGTGAGATCATATATGTCTTTCTCTGATTGACTTATTTCGCTTAGCATAATACCCTCTAGTTCCATCCATGTCATTGCAAATGGCAAGATATCATTTTTTTTTTGATGGCTACATAATATTCCATTGTATATATATACCACATCTTCTTTATCCATTCATCTGTTGATGGACATCTTGGCTCTTTCCATAGTTTGGCTATTGTGGACCTTTCTGCTATAAACATTGGGGTGCACGTACCCCTTTGGATCACTACATTTGTATCTTTGGGGTAAATACCCAGTAGTGCAATTGCTGGGTTGTAGAGTAGCTCTATTTTCAACTTTTTGAGGATCCTCCATACTGTTTCCCAGAGTGGCTGCACCAGCTTGCATTCCCACCAACAGGGTAGGAGGGTTCCCCTTTCTCTACATCCTTGCCAACATCTGTCGTTTCCTGACTTGTTAATTTTAGCCATTCTGACTGGTGTGAGGTGGTGTCTCATTGAGGTTTTGATTTGGATTTCCCTGATGCCGAGCGATGTTGAGCACTTTTTCATATGTCTGTTGGCCATTTTCATTTTGATAGGTGACAAGAAAGAAAGAAAGAAAGAAAGAGCAAGAAAAAGGCACATGAAATGCTAACCAATCCATTCACAAAGTTTACCAATCTAGGTGAAATTTTACTGCCATTCTTTGACTATGTATTATTTTATAAAAGACTTAGAGATTACTGGAAAGATAGGCCATTAGAGGCATAGGATAAGCTTTGGTTTTTTTCAACAGCTTTATTGAGATATAATTTATGTACCACACATTTTATTCATTTAAAGTGTAAAAAATAAGTATATTCTGGTGCATTTATGAATTCTACAACTATCACCACAATCAATTTTAGAACATTTTTATTACTCCCAAAATAAACCCTGAGCCCCCATTCCCTTCTTCTCCCAGCCCCTAGCAATCACTGATCTCAGTCACCATAGATTTGACTGTTTTACAAAGAGAATCATATAATATATGGTTCTTTGTGACTGGCTTCTTTCACTTAGCATAATTTTTATAGGGTTTATCCATATAAGATCAGTACTTAATTTCTTTCTGTTGCCAGATAATATTCCATTGTATAGATAGAACCCATTTCATTTGTCTATTCATCAACTGATGGACATTTGAATCAATTCTACCTTGGGGTTATTATGAATAATACTCCATGAATATTCATGTACAAGCCATGTAGGGACATATATTTTCATTTCTTCTGGATATATACTGAAGAATGGAATTGCAGGGTCAATCATTTTCAGGAATGGCCAAACTGTTTTAAAAAATGGATGAGGGTTCAAGTTTCCCTGTGAGAGGTTTTAAATTCATGAATGCACATTCAATATTTGAAAACTTACTAAGATAGAGTTTTAGGTAGATAGTGAGTATCTAGAAAATATAGCCTGTTTGCCTAGAAATGTTTTGGGGGGGGAACTTTGGACATATTTCTCCACCAAATCCTGTTTTTGCTTTCCTCCTTTAAGACAAGATCTATTAAATTATGTAGTGAAGCAGTCAGCTAAAAGACAAACTAGAAAAAGAGATATCAAACAGGTTTCTGTTTTTCAGACAAATATTTCTTTTGCTAAATTAGGCTCAAAACTATACCAACCTGATTCTATGGAGTTAAGTACTTATACTTCCAGACTATGCTTAGGATAGCAATTACAATTTTGAGACTCCACATTTAGCATTTATATTACACCCGTTAATGTCATTTATTGTTATCCAAATAGATTTACATTTTTACACACATACTGCAAGGTTTATTTTTCACCCCCGTTTTCCCTCAATTTTCCTCTATCTCAGAGTTTCTCTACTGTGATGCTTTTGTTGTTACAGTACTGTCTTGAGCATATTATTTATATTGCTTACATGAGGTAGTCTCTAAATTCTTACTTATGTAAAAATATCTTTCATCAGACAGGGAAAGGATTTTTTGACTGCATAGAGAAGGCTTTTTGTTCAGTAAATTGTAGGTGCTACTCCTTCTAATATCCAGTGTAGCAAATGAGAACTCAGACACCAGTCTAAAGCTTTTCCCTTTAAAAATAACTTACTCTGGGGGCACCTGGGTGGTGTCTCCCTTTGGCTCAGGTCATGATCCCAGGGTCCTGGGATGGAGCCTTATGTTGGGCTCCCTGCTCAACAGGAGCCTGCTTCTCTCTCTCCCTACCAGTCCCCCTGATTGTGCTCTCTCTCTCTTGCTTTGTCAAAAAATAAACGAAATCTTTAAAAAAAATAAAATAAAATAAAAATAACTTACTCTGTCTAGAAGAATCTAGGTTTTTTTTATTTATGGTCAGAGGTGAAGAATTTTACTAGGTATGGGTCTCTTTCTTATTACCTTTGCCTAGAATGTTGGGAGTCTTTCGAATCCCTGATTCAAATCTATCTTTAGCTCAAGGAAAATTTCTTCTATTATTTATTTAGTATCCCTCCCCCATCCTTTCTTACTTCTTCATCTGAAATAATTATTACTTACTTGTTAGATCTCTTGGTAATGACTTCCAAATATTTTTTCTCATTATTTCCATGTGTTTGTAATTTCAATCTATGTTTTGTGATATTTCTTTCACTTAATCATCGAGGGCACTAATTTAAGTCTCTACAGTACCCATTCTCTTTTAATTAATATTTTAGTTTGAAAGCCATGACAATAAGTGTGTATGAGTATGTATATGTGAGTTTGCTATAGTGAAATCTACCTAACTGTTCTATCATTTGCCTTTTCAAATTATCTGTCTCTTCTGGGGAAGTTGGCAGCAGAGCAGGAGGACCCTAGGCTCACCTTGTCCAATGAACACAGCTAGTTAACTATCAAATCATCCTATATATCCAGGAAATTGGCCTGAAAACTGGCAGGACAAATTCCTCACCTAAAGATAGAGAATAGGCCACATCAAAGAAGGTAAGAAGCATAGACATGTGGTTTGGGAGAGAAATGGATCATGGTCACTGCAGTGGGGAGGGAGTCAAGGTCACAGAAAAGGGAGAGAGACAGACTAGCACACAGGGGAGCCCACCCAGGGAAGACAAATCCCCATAGCAGCTGACTTGGAAAGCAAGTGGGGCCAACTTTTATGAATTACTGCAACCAGCAGAGCTCAAAGCCTCCAGGTCAATGGGCTAGGCTCAAGGAAATCCCAGAGGCATTGGGGCTGCTCTCAGAGAGAAGGCAGAGCAAAAACCCCGGGGACATATAGCATGGAAATAGTGATCTGTAGAACACCTGGGGCACATAGTGGGGAGGTTATTTGTTTTTCTCCTAGTGTGCCCCTAAGAGGCAGCATTCAGGGAGAGACCTCTCCTGGAGCAAAGGAACTGGCTGGCCCCTTTTTCCTCTCCTGCCCATCAGCATAAACACAGAGCTACTTACAGGAACCAGTGCAGCACCAACACTCACTACCTAACTTGCTTATACCAAGCCTTGCCTCCCACCCCTCCGCCCCCATGCTCTGATGGAATTACCCTTCCCAGTCACACTGGCTTCAGTCCCAACACAGTCAGCCCCTCCCCAAAAAGACCAGCCCAAACTCCTGCCAACACCGTGTCTCCCGATCTGGGAGCTCTTCTTAAGGTCATTACCCTCAAGATCAGGAGAAGTAGCTGACTTTCCTAATATACAGGCAGGCACAGAGACTTGGACAAAATGAGTACAGGAATTTGTCCCAAATGAAAGAATAGGATAAGGCCAAAGCTAGAGATCTAAGTGAAACAGAGATACATTACAGGCCTGATAGAGAATTTAAAGTAATGATCATAAAGATACTGGACTTGAGGAAAGAGTGGAAGACATCATAAAGAGATCCTTAACACAGAGATAAGGAATAACATAGCAGAGATAAAGGGCTCAATAAATAAAATGAGAAACACACTTGATGGAATAAATACCAGACTGAAAGAAGCAGAGGAATGAATTAAAGACCTAGACAATAGAGTAATGGAAAGTAATCAAGCTGAACAAAAGAGAGAAAAAAACAATTATGCCATATGAGAAAAGACTTATGGAACTCAGTGACTCCATCAAATGTAATAACATTCATATTATAGGAGTCCCAGAAGAAGAAAAGAGAAAAAAGGGGGCAGGATATTTATTTGAAGAAAGAATACCTGAAAACTTCCCTAATCTGGAGAAGGAAACAAATATACAGATCCAGAAAGCACAGAGAACCCTGAACAAAATCAACAAAAGCAGATCCACACCAAGACATGTTATAATTAAAATGGCAAAATATAGTGATAGCGAAAAAATTTTAAAAGCAGCAGGACAAAATGAGACAATTACATAAAAGGAAAACCCCATTAGACTATCAAGGGATTTTTGAGCATAAACTTACCAAGCCAGAAGGGCAGGCATGATATATTCAGAGTGCTGAATAGAAAAAATCTGCAGCCAAAAATACTCTATCCAGTAAAGCTATCATTCAGAATAGAAGGAGAGATAAAGAGTTTCCCAAACAAACAAAAGCAAAACGAGTTCATGACCACTAAACCAGCTCTGCAAGAAATTTTAAGGGGACTCTGAGCAGAAAGGAAAGACCAAAAGTGACAGTATGAAGGTAGGAAACACAAAAGCAGTAAAAATGAGTATTTTTATAAAATATCAGCCAAGGAACTCACAAAATAAAAGGATGTAAAATATGACACCATATACCCAAAATGTGAGGAGGAGAGGAGTAAAGAATGGGTTCAAACTTAAATGACCATCAACTTAATATAGACTGCTATATGCAGAAGACATTATATACAAACCTAATGGTAACCACAAATCAAAAACCACTAATAAATATTCAAAGAATAAAGAGAAAGAAATCTAAATATATCACTAAAGAAAACCAGCAATCACAAAAGAGAGAAAGAGAAGAAAGGACCAGAGAAAATCTTCAGAAACAACCACAAAACAAGTAATAAAATGGTAATAAATACATATCTATCAATAATTACTTTGAATATAAATGGATTAAATGCTCCAATCATACAAGAGACAAAGAAGGGCAATACATAATAATAAGGGGGACAATCCAACAAGAAAATATAACAATTGCAAATATTTATGCACCCAACATGGAAGCACCCAAATACATAAAATAGTTAATAATAAACATAAAAGAACTAATCGATAGTAATACAATAATAGTAGCGAATTTAACACTCCACTCACATCAATGAACAGATCATGTAAGCAAAAAATCAACAAAGAAACAATGTCTTTAAATGACACACTGGACCAGATGGGCTTAACAGATATATTCAGGACATTCCATCCTAAAACAGCAGAATACACATTCTTTTCAAGTGCACATGGGACATTATCCAGAATAGATCACATATTAGGTCACAAAACAAGTTTCAAAAATCCAAGCTCAAAGTCATACCATGCATCTTTTCTGACCACAATGTTATGAAACTAGAATTAAACCAATTAAAAGAAAAAATCTGGAAAGACCACAAATACACTACTAAACAATGAATGACTCAACCAAGAAATCCAAGAAGAAATAAAAAGTACATGGAAACAAATGAAAATGAAAACACAATGGTTCAAAACCTTTAGGATGTAGCAAAAGCAGTTCCAAGAAGGAAGTTAATAGCAATACAAGTCTACCACAAGAAGAAAAATCTCAAATAAACAACCTAACCTTACATCTAAAGAAGCTAGAAAAAGAACAACAAACAAAACCTAAAACCAGCAGAAGGAAGGAAGTAATAAAGATTAGAGAAGAAATAAATAATATAGAAACTAAAACAAACAAAACAAAACAAAAAACCAAAACCAAAAACCAGAAAACAAAAGAACAGAGTAATGAAATTGGGAGCTGTTTCTTTGAAAAAAATCATTAAAATTGATAAACCACTAGCCAGACTTATCAAGAAAAAAAGTGAAAGGACTCAAATAAAATCACAAATTAGAGAGGAGAAATAACAACTAATACCACAGAAATACAAATAATTATAAGAGAATATTATGAAGGGCGCCTGGGTGGCTCAGTCATTAAGCGTCTGCCTTCGGCTCAGGTCATGATCCCAGGGTCCTGGGATCGAGTCCCACATCAGGCTCCCTGTTCTGCGGGAAGCCTGCTTCTCCCTCTCCCACTCCCCCTGCTTGTGTTCCTGCTCTCGCTATCTCTCTCTCTGTCAAATTAATAAATAAAATCTTTAAAAAAAATAAATAAAAAAAATAATAAAATTAAAAAAAGAGAGAATATTATGAAAAACTATATGCCAACAAATTGGACAACCTAAAAAAAAAAATGGGTAAATTCCTAAAAACATATAAACTACCAAACCGAAAAGGGAGAAATAGAAAACTTGAACAGACTTATAATTAGCAAAGAAATTGAATCAGTAATCAAAAAACTCCCAACAAACTGAAGTCCAGGACCATATGGTTTCACATGCAAATTTTACCAGACTTTTAACACTTAATACCTATTGTTCTCAAACTATTTGAAAAAATAGAAAAGGAAGGAAAACGTCCAAATTCATTATATGAGGCCAGCATTACCTCAATACCAAAACCAAATAAAGACACTCAAAAAGAGAGAACTAGAGTCCAATTTCTCTGATGAACATAGATGCAAAATTCTCAACAAAATACTAGCAAACCAAACCCAACAATACATTAAAAAAGCCATTCACCACAATCAAGTGGAATTTATTCCTGGGTTGCAAGGGTTGTTCAATATTCACAAATCAATCAACATGATACATCACATCAATAAGAGAAAAGATAAGAACCATATGGTCATATCAATAGATGCCAAAAAAGCATATGACAAAATAGAACATTCATCTGTGATAAAAACTTTCAATAAATTAGGTTAAGAGGGAACATACCTCAACATAATAAAGACCATCTATAAAAAACCCAAAGCTAGCATCATCCTTTAAAAAAAAAATTTTTTTTTAATTTATTTGAGAGAGAGAGAGAGCACGCAGCAGGGAGGGGCAGAGGGAGGGAGAGAGAAAGTCTGAAGCGGACTCTGCACTGAGAGTGGAGCCCAACATAGGGCTCGATCTCACAATCCTGAGATCATGACCTGAGCCAACACCAAGATTTGGACACTTAACCAACTATGCCACCCAGATATCCCGCTAACATCATCCTTAATGGGGAAGAACTGAGAGCTTTTCCCCTAAGATGAGGAACAAAACAGGGATGACCACTCTCACCACTTTTATTCAACATAGTACTGGAAGTCCTAGCCATGGCAATCAGACAACAGAAAGAAATAAAATGCATCCAAATGGGTAAGGAAGAAGTAACTTTCACTATTTGTGGATGACATGATACTATATATAGAATACCAACCAAAGATTCCACCAAAAAACTGCTAGAACTGATAAAAAAATTCAGTAAAGTCGTAGGATCCAAAATAATGTACAGAAATCGGTTGTGCTTCTATCTACCAATAATGAAGCAGCAGAAAGAGAAATTGAGGAAACAATTTCATTTACAATCACACCAAAAACCTTAAGATACTTAGGAATAAACTTAACCAAAGCAGTGGAAAACCTGTACTCAGAAAAATATAAAACACCAATGAAAGACACTGAAGATGACAAAGAAATGGAAAGACATTCCATGCTCATGGATTGGAAGAACAAATATTGTTAAAATGTCTATACTACCCAAAGCAATCAACACATTTAATGCAATCTCTATCAAAATACCAACAGCATATTTCACAGAACTAGAACAATAATCCTAAAATGTATATGGAACCACAAAAGACCCAAATAGCCAAAGCAATCTTGAAAAAGAAAAGCAAAGCTGAAGGCATCACAATTCCAGACTTTAAGTTATATTACAAAGTTGTAGTAATCAAAACAGTATGGTACTGGCACAAAAATAGACACAGGTTAATAGAACAAAAAAGAAAATCCAGAAATAAACCCACAACTATATGGTCAATTAATCTTCAACAAAGCAAGAAAGAATATCCAATGGGAAAAGGACAGTCTCTTCAACAAACTGTGCTGGGAAAACTGGATAGCAACATGCAGAAGAATGAAACTGGACCACTTTCTTACACCATACACAAAAATAAATTCAAAATAGGTGAAAGAACTAAATGTGAGACAAGAATCCATCAAAATCCTTGAAGAGAATACAGGCAATAACTTCCCTGACATTGGATGTAGCAACTTTTTTCTAGATATGTCTCCTAAGACAAGGGAAACAAAAGCAAAATAAATTTTGGGACTCTATCAAAGTAAAACGCTTCTGCACAGTGAAGGAAATAATCAATAAAACTAAAAGGCAACCTATGGAACGGGAGAGGATATTTGCAAATTACATATCCAATACAGGGTTATTATCCAAAATGCATAAAGAACTTAGCAAACTCAACACTCAAAAAAGAAATAATCCAATTAAAAATGGTCAGAAGGCTTGAACAGACATTTCTCCAAAGAAGACATACAAATGGCCAACAGACACGTTAAAATATGCTCATCACTTACCATCAGGGAAATACAAATCAAAACTAAAAGAGCATGTGAGAAAGGCTAAAATCAACAACACAAGAAACAACAGGCATTGGCGAGGATGTGGAGAAAAACAAACATTCATATACTATTGATGGGAATGCGAGCTGATGCAGCCACTCTGGAAAACAGTATGGAGGTTCCTCAAAAAGTTAAAAATAGAGCTACCCTATGATCCAGCAGTTGTATTACTGGGTGTTTACCCAAAGAATACAAACTAACTAATTCAAAGGGATATATGCAGCCCTATGTTTATAGCAGTCTTATTTAAAATAGCCAAGACATGGAAGCAGCCCAAGTGTCCATCAACTGATGCGTGGGTAAAGAAGATGTAGTGTATATATATATATATATATATATATATATATATACACAATGGAATATTATTCAGTCATAAAAAGATTGAAATCTTGCCATTTGCAACAACATGGATGGAGCTAGAGAGTATAATGTTAAATGAAATAAGTCAGTCAGAAAAAGACAAATACCGTATGATTTCATTCATATGTGCACGTAAGAAACAAAACAAAGGAGCCAAGGGGAAAAAAATAAGAGAGAGAGAGAGAAAGAGAAAGCAAGAAACAGACTCTTAACTATAAAGAACAAACCAGTGGTTCCCAGAGGGGAGGATGGTGGGGGGGATGGGTGAAACAGGTGATGGGGATTAAGGTGTGCACTTGTTATGATGAGCACCGGGTGTTGTATGGAAGTGTTGAATCACTATATTGTAGCCCTGAAACTAATATAACACTGCACATTAACTAAGTGGAATTAAAATAAAAACGTAAAAAATAAAATACAAATTAAAAAATACAAATTATTTCTTACAACAGTTTCCTTTTCCAATTTTTCTTTGGTGTTTTGTTTATTCTCCCTCTCTCTGCCTGCAAAGTCCAAGTGAGTGTGGTTTATTTTCTCAGAACTAGCTCTGCCCACAGGCAGGCGCTGTGCCCGCTCACTACCAGTCCTGGCCCAATGCAGCGGCAGCAAAACTCTGCACTCTCGTTTTCTCAGCTATAAAACAGCCATCTTCTGCCTCAGCAGCAGAGCCATTTTGGCTACCTTTATTGTGATGCTGCCACCTTTCCACACACATGAATGCCAGGGAGCCCTCCCAAGAGTCATCCAGAGGATGCGGCCCCTCATTTTAAGGTCTCTCCCAACTGATCTCCAAGCCATAAATGCAGATAACAACTCTACCTCCTTTCACATCTAGGGCCTGAAGCCTATTTCTCACTTCAGTCCCAACTTCTGCTAACCTGGTAGCTTCCTAACTCAGGACAGGTAAAAAAAAAAAAATGCTATTATTAACCCTAACAACAATAACTAACATTTCTGGGACACTTAATATGTGATATTTACAATAAAGTGGAGGAGGATTCTTTCCACTAGGGACCTATTTATCCTTTGTTAGCTCAAATGCATATAATAGACATTTCAAAGCAGGCACACAGCTCTGCAAATAAAATAAGGCAGAGTGGGAAGAAATTATAAAGTTACATGAAAATATTTTAATGCCTCACTATTATAAGATTTAGTTAAACTCCACACAGTGGAAAGTACAATCAAACATAGAGATTCAGAGGCTTGAGGATGTATGGTGATCAGTGTCTTAGAAAGAACCAAAGTTTTATTTTCAGAGAGTTGTGGGATCGAATTCCTAATATATACCACTTTTCTGATCTCAAATTCCTCATTTAGCAAATAGTAACCAGAATACCTTCTACACAGGGTCTTTGCAAGGATCAAATGAGAAAACATTTTCTCGGACCTGGCATATTGTAGGGGCTCAATACATATCAGCTCCCATTTTGCTTTTTTTTTTTCAAATTAATTTTTTAAAACAAAGCCTTACATGAGTAGAGTGTTTGGTGTTTTCTAATAAGAGTGCTTCCACCAGAGCTCAAGCTCCCTGGTGGTGAGGAATTTTATCTGTCTCATTCACTGCTGCATTCCCAGGCACAAGAACAGACCCTAACACTCAGGAAGTATTTTGAACAGTCCTATCAGCTAATGTTGGTAGAGCATCTAGTTTAAAAAGAACTTGAGCATTCACCGTCTGATTTGAACAGCATCACAGTCTCCCTATGACCTACCCCCATGGATTAGAGAGGGAGCCAAGGCTCAGGGAGGCACCAGTGACTTGCCCAAGAAAGGCAGACAGGGGAACGATGTCCAGTCCTCAGATTCCAAATTAGTGATCTTTACTCTGGGTCACACCACCCACCAGCTATTATCCTCTGCTGCCTTCTTGTACAATGTGAACGAACTCCCCTACTATTCCTATTAAAAAAAAACAAAAAACAAAACCCAACTTATTCCAGTGAGTCATGTAAGGTCTAGGAACCAAATGATACAGGATATCCATTACCATCAGTAAACCAGACCAGCATTCTCATTCCCTTTAGCAGTACAGAAATGGCCTCAGGCAGCTGAAAACACAAATGCTTCACAATCGTGAATTAAACTTTCCAGATCCCTTGAGAGACCAGTAGCAGCAGGGTAAGCTCAGACACAAAAAGTTTACAGGACAAGTTGCTCCAGGCCAAATTCATTCATAGACCTGGAGAAAAACGTCAGAGATCCTTTGTCAAATGAGGAAGTGAAATGTCTTCATTTTACAGAGGAGGAGACTGATTTCCAGAGAGGGTGAATCATCTGCCTGAGGCCACACAGCAAGTGCGTGTTTCAAGCGAGCACTTGGGACCAGCGCCTCCCAGACTACATCATTATCACCAGCAGAGCCTGATGAAGATGAAGGTGATTTGGTGCTGCTATTGCTTCTGGCTCAGCTGTCCTATAGAAAATGCTTCCTGTCCATCAAGCCCTGTGTGCCATGCGCTTCACACATGTTAGTTCATTAAATCTTCTACTGGCTTCATGCATTCCATTAACTTCAATTTAAAACAAATTGAAAAAATAAACTTGTCAGAAGTTATATAGCTAGTGAGTGCTGAAATCAACATACTTTTCTGTCCCTGTGTTAAGCAATTCAGAGAGCAAACAAAAACAGTTACATGCTTCCTTCTAGAAGATAAGGTGATGAATAAACCAAACTAGTATGCTTAAGATTAAGATTGCTTGGTTAGACTTTCTTTAAGACCCTCAGTTCACTATGATACAAACTCTGCCCCTTCCCAATTACTCCCCACCCCCACTTGCAGGAACAACCTTAAAATCACCCAGCCCCAGTGCTAAAATACCTCGAATGTCTTCCTCTGACCTCTCCCCTCCCAGATGCTGTGAAGATTCCTATAATGTGATGTTCGCTGATAAACCTGGCTTTGCCTGATCAGTCGGTTATTCCGGTGGGCTTTGGGCACATCAAAATAAGCAGGTGGTGCAAGTGGAGCTCAAACCCAGATGTGCTACAATACAGAGTCCACACTGCTAATCATCACTTACTAGCCTCCTCTTCCTCAACTGCTCCTTCATCATGACTCTCATATGGCTGGTTTTAGAAACCTCCCAAAATATCCAAGTCGTACTCAAAGGCTCCTGCATCTTCCTACCAACAAATCCTCTGCTCACCATTAGCACAGCATAGACTTCAATGTACCTGCTTCCCCACGTGCTGCTGACAAGAGACCATATATGTCAGAAGAACAGGAATCCTATCTTCATTCATTCCCTCAACATTTATTAAGTACCTCCTGCATAACCAGGTTCTGTGCTAGGTATATATTCAAGATGTTATTTTCATCATTTCAGCACACAGAAAGCATTCAACAAATATGTTTAGATGCATGGATAGTTGAATGGGTGAAGAGGTGAATGGATGGGGCTATAAAATAATCCTACTTTGTAGGGACAAGCAGAAGACATCTGGTGTTGGACTGGGTTGCCTTTTACACCCTGACAATTCTTGCACACTCTTGTTGGAAATGAAATGAAAGAAGGAACACATATCACTTTTTTTCTCCTAACATAGGATGGCAGCTAACAGAACTGCACAGGAGTATAATACCAGAAAAATGAGACTCTGTTCTACTTCTTCCTGTTGGGGACTGTTATAGCCCAACCATTTGAGAGAAGGGATTCATGTCAGTAGCCTGATCATATTACTGAGCATTTCTCCATGTGGCCCTGAAAGTTAAATGCACTGTTTCTTTCATTCAGAGTGACAGGGTAAGTTCACCCAAGTCTCCCACCTCTCACCCACCCAGACCACACCCCTCCCCAAATAAACACTGGAAAATAAGGATGCAGAATGTCAGGAGAGCACTGAAGCTCTTCCTCTGCTTTCTCTCAAGGACTGTGACAGTGATCGTGATGGAGAACCATCCAGGGCTCCAGACAGAATGGTAGAGTGGAATACTCACCACTTACTAAAGAGAACATTGCACACATGTGTACACTCCTGCCTACAATTTTTTTTTCCTTCCCTCTTTCACGGTCATGAACAAAGAGACAATGCAGAAAGCTCTCAAGGTGGAAAATGCCAAAGAATGTTGTCTCTCCTCCCAGTGTCTTGGGACACCACTTGCGGCGGGTGCTGAGAGCTTAAGAGAAGGTGGTTAGTCATATCCATAACCTTCATCCCCAACGAATCTGCACACTCACGCCTCAGGTGGGTGTGAAGAAGCAGCTCAAAGCAATACCACCTCTTTCCCTAAGACCAGGAGCAAAGGGCTGGAGTAACCATGCCTTGCCTTGTTCAACACTCTGCCAGGACTGAAACATGGGTACAGTTATGAGGCTAAGGTTATGGTCGTGCTGGGCATGAGCAACTGACAGAAAAGCAAAGGGGAATAAATTTCAAGAAAACAAAGCAAAACAAACCAGAGCAACAAAAACCAACTGGAAACTAGCCCAGAACAGCAGCAGAGATAACAGGGGCTGAAAGACACAGGCGACTCCAGCTTCCTCTTGGGATGTGGTCAGTAGAAAGAGCATTGCTCTCTCCCATACAAGAAAAACTGGACACTTGACAGATTCCTAACTTCTTTCAAAATTTGAGAGAACTGGGATTATACAACAACCAACTAACCCCCAATTTAGGGAAAGACAGATGTCCACAAGAAAAGGTAGGACAGCTGCACACATTGATCCAGGGAAGACATCTCTGGAAGTCAGTAAGAAAATTCATCTAAAACATTTAACAAACTAGTAAAGGCCTAGTGCAGGCTGGCTAGAGAACAGAGAGTCCCTGGGGCAGCGTATAAGAGGGATTTGTACCCACTTGTAGGCTTTTCTACCGGAGAGAAAGATTGGCAAGGGTCCTGAGAAAGCATGCCTTGAGGTGCAGCCCCAAAAAGGCAACAGCAACCCCAAGCATGGAAAGCCCTGCCCAGAATATTCTCCTTGAGACAGCCAAAGCCCTACAAGCCCTAGGGAAAGACAGCAAACTCTGTCCCCTGGGCCACATCATCACTTCCTCAGACCCTAGGCATTTCTGCCTTTGTGGGCCCCTTCCTCCATTTAAAACTTCATATATATATAAAATTATATTTTACAACTGTGTTGGTGTAAAAATGACTACCATTCAGGCTGAATACATTATTCTATATCCATTACTATTATATTCATTTTCTCTTATTTTAAATAACTAATATTAAAGCATTTGTGGGGACTCTAAAAAGTATGATTGGCTCTAGATGCTGTGTGTTACTGGGACTAATGGGGGAAAGAACCCTCCAGTCCTCAGAGAGGGGCAGACCTGCAGCTGGGGGCCAGGCAGGAGCACGGGGAAGGGCACGCTGGATGCTCAGGGACCCAGTGCTAACTGAGACCGAGCCTTCCTCAGAACCACAGAATTCCACCTCCGAACATGACCAGCCTCACGATCTAGCTCCTGTCAGCGGCACAGGGCAAGAACAGGGAGAAAACCACCCCTGAAGAAAAAGGCAGAACGGCAGAGTGGAGAACAGATCAGCGGTTGACAGGGGGTGGGGATGGTAGACTGGTGGGGAGAGGTGTTGACTCCAAAAGAGCAACATGACAGGGTCTTTGGGGGTGACGGAACTGTTTTTTATCTTGAGTGTGGCTGTGGACATGGGATTTTCTGCATTTATCAAAACAAACAAAGGAAAAAAGAGATAAACCAGCAAAAAAACAGACTCAAATACAGAGAGCAAACTGGTGGTTGCCAAAGGGGAGACTGGTGGGGAGATGGGTGAAATAGATCAGGGGATTAAGAGGTACCAACTTCCAGTTACAAAATAAGTCACAGAGATGAAAAGTACAGCATAGGGAGTATAATCAATAAGATTGCAATAAGGTTGTTTGGTGACAGATGGTGACTACACTTATCATGGTGAGCAAGGAATGTCATGCCTAGAATCGCTGAATCATTATGTTGTACATCTGAAACTAATACAACTCTGTACATTAACTGTACTTCAATTTAAAAAAAAAAAACAGCATACACCAAAAAGAGTGAATTTCACTATATGCAAATAAATAAAATTTAAATAGTAATAGCTAGAAATACATTCATACTTCTTTCTTCACTTTGCATCCTAAATTCAGAATCCCAGCGTTTCCAGTGCTCACTGCCCTTCCCACAGAGTTTGCATATCATGAAGGAAAAATGTTAAAAGATGAATAAGATGGAGGTCCCCAAATGCAAATTTCAGTACGTATTATTAATTTAAGCACTGTTTGTGGCTGAAGAAAAGCAAGTTTGGAGGGTAATATAAAACCTTTAAATACTTTGAACACATTCTGCTTGTACTGATGGTCCAAATCTCCTTGCCTTACAATTCATTTGCTGCTTGGATAAAGAAATAAAGAGCAATTATTAATGTGTCTTTGCCATAAATAATTAACCTCATCATAGGAGAAAGTGTGAAAGCTGGCTTAAAAAAACACTTCCTCTAATAGTAATTGATATTTATCTCCTCTGTCTTTCTATTAAAAGCTGCTCAAAACACTTAGCACTGCCACTAGGAGGAAGAATACTTAATCCATCACAATTTCAGATGATTTATATATAGATTGTAAAGGGGGCAGTTCTTCTCTTTTGCCATTCATAAAACAGTAAGCTTCTAATAAATCACTCAGCAAAGATTTCTATGCATGCCATCTCCTCATGTTTTAACTTAAAGGAATAGGTCCTGGATGCCATGATTATAAATCAAACTTCCATTCATAGGATTGGACCCATGTGTTATTCATTAACAGATTTCAGATTTGAGTAAATATGCTGTTCTCTGCTCAGTCTGTTCAGGCATATGAGCCTCTGTTCATTCATGAGAAATACAATCTCCTTGGCCTTCACCGGTGTGAGGGTGGAAATGAAGTCACTTTTGTGATATTTTACTGGCTCTTGCCCTCACCTGCTCATACAGGACTTCTGGTCACCTGTATAGATTCACTGTGGGGGTCTGGAGCCCTTAAAGTTTATCTCGGAAGTGTGCAAGGGCCAGACTTGACAGTCCACCATGTCTGCTCCCTGGCCCAGCCCTGTCCTCTGCCCATGAAGACCCGAGAGAATCTTGTCATTACCCCTGCTGGGGGGACCCACCATGCGTTACCAAAGCCAGACCAAGAGTAATGCATCCAGTCTGGGCTCCCTAAGATGCCCATTCTGAGGTACCAGACAGTGTTCTCCACCCCCAGGGCTCCCTATCCGACTCTGATTCACACCACGTCACCCAAGCAGCTATCTGTCCATGAACTGCCACTAAGTCCCTTGTGAAACAGCTCCTTTTCATTCTCCCTAAAAATCTCTCTGCTGGGCTGAGCCAGGACAGATGCTACACTTTTCACCCCCAAACCCATTCTTCAATCCAGGTCTTAATAATACTCTCTCTAGCTTTGTTTTGTTTTTAATCATTTGCTTTATTTGCTCACACATGTTCTTCTTTTCTTCCCATTCTTTTTTATTGTGGTGAAATACACATAATATCAAATTTACTATCTCAACCATCTTGAAACGTACAGTTCGGTGGTATTAAAGACATTCATAATGCTGTGCAGCCATCCCCACCACCCATCTCCAGAGCTCTTCATCTTGCAAAACTGAATTTCTGCACCCATGAAACACAAAGTCCCCATCCCCCTTCCTCAGCCTTTAGCAACCACCATCCTACTAGCTGTCTCCAGGAGTTTGACTATTCTAAATAACTCATATAAGAGGATTCATACATTATATGTCTTTTCGTGACTGGTTTACTACATTTAGCATAATATCCTCAACATTCATGCATGTTTCTCCCCAGCTTTTTCAACCAAAACAAAAAACTTAAATAAAATAACATCTCAGGACTGTTCAACAATTTACCAACCACACCCAAATTTCAGTTTAGGCCCAAGATAGGAGACAAGGTCCATATAAAGCCTTGGATTTCAGAGCCATTCCCTGTCTAATACCTGCCCTAGCACCACCTACATAAGCCCACCACTCTGTATCTTATTCACAGTGTTATTTGGAATGTTAATGAGCATAAGCTTCTTAAGTGAATCAGTAATAGGATAACGTATTTTCTTTTCCCCATACTCTTCTTTTGTCAAATGCAAACAGCCTCACTTGCTGCTTTTCAGTCAAGCTGTGTCATTTCTGAGACTCATGCCCCGCTATTATTATAGTATGTTCACGTGAATCATGGAATCACCACAACCCTAGGGGAGAAGGCAGAATAAGTACCATTTCAAAACACACCTGAAGACACTAAGGCTTACAGAGGTTAACTAGTCTGCCAGAGGCCACACAGCAAATCTTGGTCTGAGGCTAAACTAGGCCTTTTTTATCCATAGGACACTTCCTTTCCTTCTGCTACAATTCATAAAATCTCTTGATAGGAAGTCGGGAATTAGGATCCAAAGGGCATTCGGATATCCTACACTTGCTGCAACCCTTACACATGCATTTATTTCTCTAAATGACGTATTTAGATTTCCCAGGCTAAGGAAAAGGGATGAGATGAGTTTCACTGAAGAAACTTAATTCTCAACAATTCCAGCTAAAGCAGCAATCTGAAGGCAGTCTTTTATGCAGCTTCCTGAGCCACAGAAGTTCAAGGAACTGCCACAATTTCCTTATAAATATAAAATGCTTATAACTGAGAAACAAGACACTTAAAAATCATTTACGGCATTCAATAATTGGTAATTGCTCAAAAGTTTTTATTGTCCTAAGTTTTGTTGCCATATCATTTTTTTCTAAGTTACTTCTAAGAAATTATCTTATCTCGATCTACACCAGCCATCCTACTGTGAATCAAAAACTCTGGTTACAAATAGGACAAATTGTGTACCCTCTACATATCCTCTCTGACATCTCTAGGCAATTACCCTGCGACACAGAGATATTATCGTAAATGAAATACTAAATGTAATTATACTAAGAGAGCCATGATTTGCGTATCGGTTTTTCAGTGTCCTAGATCATAACTCCCCTTTCCTAAGCTGTTTTCTCTTCTCTTCCTCAAGGGAATCTCGATGGTTTTGCAATTCAAAGCAGACAACCCAAGTCTGGAAATGTTAGTACGGTAATTACTACAGTGTCCACTAGGCGGCAGAAGAGGCAAGTTAGCAGTTAGAAAAAAACGGGCTAAAATTCTAGCAACACGGTGCCCTAAGGACAATTTGAAATACAGTCTCATCATTTTATAGATGAGGAAACTAAAACACAGAAGGGTTATATTCCACTCTGCATTTTCCTCTGCAACGGCAGGGAAGATACTCCCACTCCCCAGTTTGCCCACTGATGTAATAGGACTAATTTTGTCTACCTAGTCATGAGGTTATGATTAGGTGGCATATATAGCACTTAACACAATATCTAGCACGTTGTACATGCTTAATTAAAAAAAAATCGTTATTTTTACTGAAAAAGTTATTGGAAGAACTGAAAAGAGAAAGTACATTTACTTCCCAAAATGTCAAAATTGTAACGATGTTTAAATTTTTTTTTTTTTTAATTTTATTTATTTATTTGACAGAGAGAGAGACAGCAAGAGCAGGAACACAAGCAGGGGGAGTGGGTGAGGGAGAAGCAGGCCTCCTGCCGAGCAGGGAGCCCGATGTGGGACTCGATCCCAGGACCCTGGGATCATGACCTGAGCCGAAGGCAGACGCTTAACGACTGAGCCACCCAGGCTCCCCACCATATTTAAATTATTAATAGCCTAGGAGGGATCTTACCAGCTTGAATTTCGCCTACTTCCACAGGTAGGTGTTTCATCTGAACTGCAAGCTCTCTTACTGAAGTCATTCCCTTTCTTTCCTTCCTCTTCTCCCTGAGAAGCACTACTACTTCCTGAGAGGCCAATTTTTGCAATTTGTAAGTTTTAATTTCTTTACCAATACCTATGGATATCCACTTGGAATTTGCTGTCATTTGTTGGAACTTGAGAGGCATCAAAGGAGATGTGATAAAGTGGCCTTAAGATTGAAACCAATGCCATTAATACCTAATATTTCATGGGAATTTATTCTGAATCAGACATTGCACCAAGGGCTTTCTCTGTATGAACACATTTGATCCTTTACAGCAAACCTTTGAAGTAGATACTGTCATTACTCTCATTTTGCAGATGAGGAAATTAAAGCACAGAATCCATATAGAAATTTAGTATATTCTATCACATAGTAATACAATGTATCCAGTAACCCTAGAATTATTCTTGCCTTTAATTAAATATATGAAAATTATTTGATTCCCAAAGATCAAACTCTCTAGAACAATTTCCCTTCCCTCAGTCAGGGAGTTGGTACCTCTATAAAATCACTTCATAGGCCAACATCAAGAAGAATATGAACCAAACTACCAATATCACAGTGTAGTACCATCCAGCATTTTCATAGATTCTCTACTTCTTTTCTCAATGGGATGATGTATAATGTTCATAAATCATATTATAATTCTGTAATATTATAATTACATATTATATATATTTATATATTTGTATATATAAATTATAAATATTTATAATATTTAATAAAGACCATCACTCTTTACTAGTTGACTTGTTTTCTTATTGTTGCTTTATGGCAAAAAAAAAAATAGATCATCTCATAAATCTTCTGATTTATGTCTAGTGGCCTTAATTAATGCTGTGATTTCCCCCAGATCCCTCTACAGTGATATAATCAGATCTTCATATAGCCCTTAGATCAAACTAACAACTTCTGTTCCTAGCTCCCCAGCCTGGGCCCACTGTGCTTTGCTCTCCCTTTTTCTTCCCTTCCCCAACAAAATTAAACCTTGAGAATAGGGATAACAAGTTATACTACTTATAATTTCCTGTGGCCTCCTAATACCCAAAGGGTTCCTGATTCTGATAAGACAATAAAGGACCAAAACAGAAAATAATAGGAACCCAAATCAGCTAGGATATTAGCCTGGTCCTATGGCCAAGAATTTGTCAACAATCAACCCCTCTCTTACCAAATATGTTGTCCAAGGAAACTTGGAGCAAAGTGATGTAAAGGATCAGCACAGCAAGTCACACTGACATGCAGCTGAAAATAAGGGTAGATTTTACTTGTGGCAGAGTGAGCCAATGCATCTTGCCTTTGTGATGTATTATGGCAAATATGTATCAGTAATGCTAAAGGCAGATTTAAAATACAGAAGAGATGCTGAAGGAGCTGGTAATATGACTCTAAAGACCAGATGATGGGGGTTTATCCAACTCAGAATGGGATGGGATGGGATGGAATGAAATGCATTTCACATTAATTCATATCATCTCTAACCTTAGAGCTATCACAACACTTGAAAATTTAACCAGCCCAAAAGTCAGCCTCAAACCTCACCACCAGTGTTATGAGCCGAACTATGTCCCTGCAAACTTTATATGTTGAAGTCCTAAAGCCCAGTATATCAAAATGTATTTGGAAATAGCATCTTTAACGAGGTAATTAAGGTTAAATGAGATTACTGGAGTGCCCCTAATACAGGATGAGTAGAATCTTTATAAGAAGAGGAGATTAGGACACACACATACTGACACACACAGGAGACCACATGAAGACCCAGGGAGAAGAGGACCATTTACAAGCCAAGGAGAGAGACCATCAGAAGAAATGAACTCCACTGACACCTTGATCTTGGACCACAGCCTCAAGAATTGTGAGGGAAGACAATTCTGTGGTTTCAGCCAACCAGCCTGTGGTACTTTGTTATGGCAGCCCTAGCAAACTAATATACCCAGTGCCTATGGTTATCACCTACAGTCACCTTCATTCCAAACACCTAAGGACAACATTTTGTGGAGAAGTTGCCTCTCAGCTTCCATCACAGCCAGTGGAGAAAATAAACACAAGTGTGCAGTGGGCCCACCCATCCCAATTTCTCAGCTGCCTCAAAACACAAAATTTCATTTTCCTTCTTGTCACTGTCACAAAACTGCATGCATGGCTGAGCTAATTCATCTTGTAGAATGTAACTTCTCAAGCATGTCATGGGAGATCTATTGGTTTTTCTCAAAAAATAAACACTTGAGTATGTTTTTAATAAGTTTTCCTCCCAAGGTTCAAATTACAAGGTTGAATGTAAAAACAGAGAAAGGATGGAAAAAATCACTTGCCTTGGGTTATGGGATGTATCCAATCAACTACAAGGATAAAATGTGTAACTTTTTCATCATAAAAGGAAATAATTTATTGATAAAGCCAGCGTTATCTGCCTCAATACTCAGCATCATTGTTTAGCAGAGGACAAGCCAAAACACCCCAAGTGGCTACATGTAGCAAGTGATTTTATGAGGCAGAAGCCATTGACATATTAAATTTTTTATATCACTTCCTTTTTAGTTAACTTCCATAGCAGAATCCTATCAGAGCAGGCTCTTGATAGAGACAGACAGTATCTTGTACTTTACACTTAAATCCACATCTTTTCTTCTTCAGTGTCAAGCATGATGCCAAACCCATAGAAAAAAATCAGTGAATATGGCCCAACCTCCGAGCAATATTGACTACTATGGCAGGTCTTTCTAGTGAGTGGGGGATTATTCATGATAATTATAGAACTTAAGAAAAAAATGCATATGGTGGGAGAAGAGATACAAAATGACAGAAGAGAATGGGAAGAGGAGGGAAGTGGGGCGGGGCGGGTGGGTTCCGGCATCCAGGGAAGACAGGGAACCCCTGGCAGGGGAACCAGAAGGAGTCCAGAGCCAGTGTGAATGTCTATCTCTGTTTCCATCTTCATCCCCACTCTCTTTGGCTCCATTTTAGTGTCTGCTACCTTCCCTTCTGCCTCTGTCCTTGGTCTGTTGGGATCCCTTCACCCATTCAACCCTACCCCCATCCCTGCAGTATATGTCCCTCTCCTCTTCCCCTTATTGGGAGCCTTTACTGGGAGCCAGCTTGCTCCAGGATCCTCAGGTCATTGTTCTTTTTGGCCTATGTTTGAAGCGACACACAGAGTTGTTCAGGTGAACAGAGGCTTTTGGGGGAGCCAGGGGTCTGGGGAACACAGCAGAAAAAAAAAATGAATGAATGAATATTTTTACTAACAGACTAGAAAATCCACACATATGCAAATAAAATACTCCTGCCATACATTCAAATAATCTGTACAAGACTATCCAATCCTTTTTTTAGTCCACAAAATCTTTTTTTGGTAAACACACAGATTCACACATTATTATATATGGCCAATGTAATTATGAAACCAATAGAACAAGGAATGTCACAGTGATAGCTAAACATAAAAAGTTTGAGGCCTTATGATCTTTTTGAAACAAAGTCGATGTACATGGTCATCAGCCTGGTGCTTTATTACACTGGCTAGAGGGCATCCCAAGCCATGAAATCCATGTGGAAGATTTGCAAGGAGACAGTTTACAATTGCATAGAGGTAATTTACCTGTCTGGCTCTCCCTCATCTTACACTGGTTATAGGGAACTAACTTCCCACACTGCCAGGTGCATTGTCAAGCCCCTCGAGACCTAAAAAGTAAGCTTTGACCCTGACAGTATGGGGTTTCACTCAAATCCCAAAAGAGAGGAAAATTAGCTAACAATGAAAGCAGAGAACAAAGAAAGAAAAGCTTAGGAGTCTAAGAAGGCATACAGGGTTTGCGTCTCAACATGAAGACTAATAACAAATACCACAATATTTCACTCATATGTGGAATTTAAGAAACAAAACAGATGAACACAGGGGAAAGACAGGAAAAATAAGATAAGAACAGAGAGGGAGGCAAACCACAAGAGACTCTTAACTCTAGGGAACAAACCGAGGGTTGCTGGAGGGGAGGTGGGTGGGGGGATAGGGTAACTGGGTAATGGGCATTAAAAAGGGCACTTGATGTAATGATCACTGGGTGTTATATGCATATGATGAATCACTAAATTCTACCCCTGAAACTAATACTACACTATATGTTAACTAACTTGCTTTTAAATAAAAATTTTTAAAAAGACTAATGAGAGAAGCATCCTGAAAAACTAAGGGTGTGTGTGTGTGTGTAAAATTTGTGCTTATTTTGTGGTATTTGCACAGACCAAGAGAACAAGATAGCATATCCAGAAGTAGGTTCAATTACATATGGGAATTTAATATATAGTAAAGGTAGTGTTTCAAATCAATTTAAAAATGTTTATTTTTGAAGGAATGGTTCTAGAAAAACTTCACAGCAATCTGAAAAAAAAATAAGGTTGGATTGCTACTTCATACTTTACAGCAAGATAAGATAAAAACCTAATGGATAAAATAATTAAACAAAAAAGAAATCATAAATGACAAGAGAAACTACAGGGAAATTTCTTTGGTAACACCAGAATGGAAAATACATTCCTAAGTATGATACAGAGCCCAGAGACATACAAGAAGGGATTTGAGTTCAATTACACAAAAATTTTAAATGTTAACATAGCAAAAAACAAACAAACCAAACAAAAAGCTTCCAACACATATCACAGAGAACTAAGTTACACAAAGAATTTCTACAAGTCACATGGCAAAACCAACAATAGAATAGAAACATGGGCAAACAATATGAACAGCTGGTTCAGAGAAAAATACAGCTGTTACACATAATGGTTCTTAAAACTTTCTTTTAGAGAAATATAACTGTAATGTATAGCATAACTGTTAGATGGAATACTAATAATCTGGTCAATCAGAGAAAGACATGTATCATATGACCTCACTGATATGAGGAATTCTTAATCTCAGGAAACAAACTGAGGGTTGCTGGAGTGGGGGGTGGGGTGGGAGGGATGGGGTGGCTGAGTGATAGATACTGGGGAGGGTATGTGCTATGGTGAGTGCTGTGAATTGTGCAAGACTGTTGAATCACAGATCTGTACCTCTGAAACAAATAATGCAATACATGTTAAGAAAAAAAAAAAAAAGAGGAAGATAGTAGAAGGGGAAGAATGAAGGGGGGGAAACAGGAGGAGGAGATGAACCATGAGAGACGATGGACTCTGAAAAACAAACTGAGGGTTCTAGAGGGGAGGGGGGTGGGAGGATGGGTTAGCCTGGTGATGGGTATTAAAGAGGGCACGTTCTGCATGGAGCACTGGGTGTTATGCACAAACAATGAATCATGGAACACTACATCAAAAACTAATGATGTGGGGCGCCTGGGTGGGTCAGTTGGTTAAGCGACTGCCTTCGGCTCAGGTCATGATCCTGGAGTCCCTGGATCGAGTCCCGCATCGGGCTTCCTGCTCGGCAGGGAGTCTGCTTCTCCCTCTGACCCTCCCCCCTCTCATGTGCTCTCTCTCTCATTCTCTCTGTCAAATAAATAAATAAAATCTTTAAAAAAAAAAAAAAAACTAATGATGTAATGTATGGTGATTAACATAACAATAAAAAAGTAAAAAAAAGAAAGGAATACTAATAATCTGGCTAACACCATATTGGCAAAGCTGTGGAAAAAGGTATTTTTGTGTGTTTCTTCAGAATGTAATATGGTTGACTCTTAATGGTAGAAATTCAATAATATCTGTATCTATCAAAATTTAAAAGCATATGCCCATTCACCAAGGAATTTCAAGTTTAGGAATGTGCCCTACAGATCGATACAGGCACAGATAGAGATATAATGGATCCATATCTATATGTATGTAGTAATGTGTACAAGACATTCATTGCATCAATATTTATAACAGAAAAACCCTGAAAATAACCTAAATAGAAAATTATCTGAGATACATAATTATATTTTAAGGACAAGGGCAGGACAGTGTTTATAGTACATGCAGTTGTGTTTTTTCTTTTTTTAAAAAAGGCTGCCTATTCTTGAGTATATAGAGAATATATTCTAATATTAATATGCAGCAAAGTATTATAGTTGTTATTTCTAGGGAAGGAGAAATAAGAAGTTCATAGTCAAGATTTAAAGAATATGATCAATGAATACATACCTTTATGAATGTGGTGCTTTATGTGTTTACTATTTAGAAAAATAAGCAATATTTGAAGTCTCTTCATCTTCTAATTAATAGAAACTTCTTGTGGGCTATTCCTACTTTTGTCGTTGTTGTTGTTAGCTAGGACACCCCTAGGTACATTTGAATCTCAATATAGAGTCAATTTACATGTACTCATAGTGGGAAAAGAAAGTCACAAGAAAAAAACATAAAAATTTTATCCAAAATTTTAGCGTGTGTAATGGGATTGTGGATAATATTGTCATTTTTCTGCATTTTCTTAACTTTCTAAATATATATAACATTTTTATAAATAGTAAAGTAAGTTATAAATAAAAGATTTTATGTGCTACACTTAATATACTAAGATGGGGAAATACATACCCTACTGGTACTAATCAAAAGAAAGCTGGAGTAACTATGTTAATTTCAGACAGAACAGAATTCAGACCAGGAAATGTATCAGGGCTAAAGAAAGGAATTTCAGAATAATAAAACAACCAATACTCCAAGGAGATATAACAATATTCAATATATATTCACTTACTAACAGAGCACTAAAATAAATGAGGTAATAATTAATAGAACCACAAGTAAAATAGACAAATCCACTATTATAGTCAAACACCTCTCTTTGAGTAATTGATAGAGCAACTGGACTGAAAATCAGTTATAATAGAAATGACCTGAACAACACTATCATTAAACTCGATCTGACATTTATAGAATACTGCATCCAACAGATGCAAAATAGACATTCTTCTCAGGCTCACATGGAATATACACAAAGATAGACCACATTCTGGCCTAAAATACACAGTATAACAAGTTTAAAAGAACAGTGATTATACAAAGTATATTCTCAATCCAGAATTAAACTAGAAATCTCTAAGAGAAAGGTAAATAGAAAATCCCCAAATATTTGGAGATTATAGCACACTTCTAAACAGCATATGGGTCAAAGTCTCAAGAGAAATTTTACAATATTCTGAACTAAACAAAAAAGGGAATACAATTTACCAAAATTTGTAGAATACAGTAAAAGGGATGCTCAGAGGAAAATACATGTCATTAACTTCATATATTATAAAATAATAAAGAAGAAAATGAATAATCTCAGCTCCATAATAGTAAACCAGAGAAAAAAAGCAATTTAAACAAGCTGAAGAAATGATAATAACAGAAATCAATAAATTTTTAAAAAATTTTTATTTATTTGACAGAGAAAGCAAGCACAAGCAGGGGGAGCGGCAGGCAGAGTGAGAGGGAGAAGCAGGCTCCCCGCTGAGCAGGAAGCCTGATGTGAGGCTCAATCCCAGGGTCCCAGGATCATGACCTGAGCCCAAGGTGGATGCTTGTTACAGAGGACATCCTTTCTTTTTCTTGATCTTAGGAATAAAGAGTCAATTTACATGTACTCAGGCACACCCAGAAATCAATAAATTTGAAAATAGGAAAATAGAAAGAAATAGTGACCAAAGTTAAGTTCTTTGAAATGATAAAAAATTAACAAATCTCTAGACAAGATAACAAAAAGATAGGGGCGCCTGGGTGGCTCGGTTAAGCGACTGCCTTCGGCTCAGGTCATGATCCTGGAGTCCCTGGATCGAGTCCCGCATCGGGCTCCCAGCTCAGCAAGGAGCCTGCTTCTCCCTCTAACCCTCCCCCTCTCATGTACTCTCTCTCATTCTTGCTCTCTAATAAATAAATAAATCTTTAAAAAAAAAAAAAAGAAAACAAAAAGATAAAGAGAGAGAAAATACAATTACAAATAACAAAAGTGAAAGAGAAGTTATCGCTACCAGTTCCATGGACATTAAAATGATAGTAAAGGAATACTATAAACAACTCATTGGCCACAAATTTTTTAACTTAGATGAAATGGACCAATTACTTGAAAGATGCCAGATACCAAAACTTAGAAGGAGAGCTTATCTTGTAAGGCCTAAATCCATGAAACAAATTAAATCAATAAATAATACACTTCCCCAAAAGAAAGCAACAAGCCCAGATGGTTTCACTAGTGAACTCCACCAAATATGAAAGGAATAAAGGATGCCAATTGTCTACTATTTCTTCCAGAAAACAGGAGCAGAGGAAACACTTCCTAACTCATTCTATAAGACAAGTACTAGTCTAATAACCAAAATAAGACAAAGACATTACAGGAAAGGAAAACTGTAGATCAATATCTCTCATGAACAAAAGTGCAAAAAAAGTCAGCAAATTATCAGGAAATTGAGTGCACCAATGTATACAAAGAATTACACATCATGACCAAGTGGGATTTATTCCAGGTATGCAAAGCAGGGTCAACATTCAAAAATCAATCAATGTAACCCATTACATCAAGAGTCTAAGTTAAAAGTCACATGATCTCATCAATAAATATAGAAAAAAATTTGCAAAATTTAACACCCATTCATTATGAAACCTCTCAGAACAGCATAAACAGATGTGAACTTCCTCAACTTGATAAAGAACATTTACAAAGAAAATAAAAAGGAGAGCTAACATCATAGTTGATAGTGATAAACCTGATACTTTATTCCTAAGATCAAGAAAAAGAAAGGATGTCCTCTGTAACAACTCCTATGCAATTTAATAATGGAAAACCTAGACTGTGCAGTAAGACAAGAAAAGGGAAAGATAATATACAAGGAAAGGAAAGTTAGAAACACAAGTACCTTTTTTCACAGATGATATATCATCTATATAGAAAACCCCAAAGAATTAACAAAAAAACTCCTGGAATTCTTTACAAAACTAAACATAGTCTGCCCATATAATCTAGCAGTCATGTTGCTAAGTATTAAACCAACTGATGTGAAAACTTATGCCCACATAGAAACCTGCCTGTTAATGTTTATAGCAACTTTACTCATAACCACCCCAAACTAGAAGCAACTAATACGTCTTTTAATAGGTGACTAGATCAACAAACTGTAGTATATTCATACAATAAAATATTACTCGGTAAGCAAAAGAAATAATGAAAAAAACAAGAAAAAACATAGATGAATCTTAAAAGTATAATGCTAAGTGAAAGGAGCCTATCTGAAAAGGCTGTATAATTCCAATTATGAGACATTCTGAAAAGACAAAGCTATAGAAACAGTGAAAGATCAGTGGTTGCCAGGGATACAGAGGGAGTGGAAGAGGGTTAAAATGATGGGCACAGGACATGTTTTAGGGCAGTGAAACTATTCTGTATGATACTGTAATTGTGGATACATGATAACATGAATTTGTCAAAATCCATGGAATTTTACAACACAAAGAATGAACCTTAATGTAAACAAATTTTATAAAATCATATAGGAGATCAGGAGAAATTTCAGTAGGAAATAAAGAATGTGACCAAACAATCGAATTGTATTACATTTGTATGAAACAACCACACTAAAGGGGAGCAGGAAATAAATTAATAACCTAAATAACTTTAGAAATGAGTGGAGTCTGTAAAACTAAAGACAAAAGAAACTAAACATAAGCACCACAATGTAGCTGATAAAGCTGTTTCCCATGGAGGTATGGGTTAAAAATTCTGATTTTGCTACATGTGCATAATGAAACTGAACAATTAAGCAAATGGATGCCCAATGTTAATAGCCAGATTTCTCAGTGATTTGGGATGTGAGTTTATAGATAGGCAAGGGGAAGAGACTTGAATAATCCAAATAATGATGAGTTATAGTTGGAGGCATCAGTATGAATATTTGTCTTAATATAGATGCAGATATAGAAATATTTATAAATATGTGTATATACACAAGTTTATACATATTACTTCTTTGCTCCATTGGCTGAGAAACCCTAGAAGTAATGACACCCCAGTAATAATGAGCACAACTAGTGCCCAATTCTTTGTTCCTAATACTATTCCCCAACAAAAGGAACCAGGCATCCTGATTCTGTAATTGGGGCAGAAGATACACAAGAAGAAAGTCCTGGGGGAATAAAACCACAGTGATGCAAGCATGTCAAAGGGGACACATAGCCAACCAAAATAGCACCAATGGCCAACCAAGGAACAAAGTTGAGCAACAAATAGTTTGGATTATAACAAAGTATAAAATATCCATACGTCCTTACTGATGTAAATGATAGAATAAATAAATTAATAGGGTAGAAAAGAAAAATCTGCCAAGCAGAATAATTTCCAATAATTTATGTAGATATTGCATCCTTAAGGAGAATCTCCTCAAATGTGGACTCTGCATAGTGACTTCTTTCCAAAGAGTACAGAATGGAAAGAGGGAAAAAAGAGTGGAGTGACCTGGCAAGCACTACCTCACCCAAATGATCATGGTCAACATCAACAGTGGTAAGTATGAACCCTTGATAAAATGAAAATGGCTCTTTATCTCTGTAATCTCCTCCAAAACAATAACCTTGGTCTTATCATTAGAAAAACACCAAGCAAACCCATATAGAGGGACCTTCTACAAAGTTTCTCACCAGTACTACTCAAATTGTTAAGGTCATCATCAAGGCAAGTCTAAGAAATGGTCACAAACAAGGGAAGCCTAAAGAGACATGAGAACTAAATATAATGTAGTGTTCTGGATGGATCCTGGAACAGAAAAGGGACATTAGATACAAATTAAGGAAATGTTATAAAGTATAGACTTTATTCAATAATAATCTATTGATGTTTGTTCATTAACTATTACAATGTACTACAGTAATATGAGCTGTTAATAAGACAGAGGAAACTGGGTGCAAGGTGTATGGGAACTCTGCACCATCTTGGCATTTTTTTTCTATACGTCTAAAACCATTCTTAAAAAATAAAATTTATTTTTGAAAAAACTAAATAATAAAAAACATACCATTTGAATAATGACATGAAAGCAAAGACTTAAATGAGAAATAACATCTACTCAATTAGCATAAAGCTACAGGACCTCTGGTTAAAGACAATCTTTTTACTCTAGGATACAATCAAATGAAAAAATAATGGTACCCTTCCAAAAATAAGTTCCCCAATAATAAATAATCTAAGGGGAGGGAAGAATTTAATATCATGAAATTAAAATTCTATGGCAGAGCTAAGCAAGCAGAGCCAGCCCCTGTCCTTATTGCCACCATATGTACTATAAAATGAGTTGAAAATAATCCCTAGAACTTCCATTAATGTTCTGAAATCAGGTGAGAAGCTAACTTCTATGTGAGTATCCTTCTCTTTTCTCTATTCTGTCTGAGTAGAGGCAGAAATGGATGCTGGAGCTGACATGCTCTGAGGGAAGGGAAAAGTCAGTTCTCCACTGGAGAAATGCTTTGATCGCTGGCTGTGAGAATTCCCTTCACCATGGGGCATTTTCCCTTAACAGGTGTAAGAACTTCGGGTAGAGGGTATTTAGCACAGTATCACAATACAGAGTTGAGCCCAACCTGAGAGAATCTCTCCTATGCCACGCACCATCCCTTCCATTAACCATTCCTTTAGATACAGAACAGGCTTTAAAACATAATTAATATAGTAGTTAGAACCATGGCTGTGGAAACATAGGACCGAAGGGCAAACAGATCACTAACACCATGTTAGACAAAAGAGAAGGTAAGCAAAATTAAAGAAGAGAACAGCCTAAAATATCAACAGGGAAAACCACCACACTAAAAAGGAAAAAAGGTAAAAAGAAAAAAAAAAAAAAAAGTGTGTGTGTGCACATGTACATATATACACACAGATCTCTCTATATACATGCACAGGTATATGTATATAAATAAAATGGAACCCAACCTGCAAAAAAACAACCTAAAGTAAGGAGCATTTCCACAAGTGCTTTACACTATGGCAAAGAACATAAACTCAGTAAAAACAAGACTTCAAAGAGGATATCACAGAACAAAGAAGAAGAAGAAAATGCAGGCTGGAAAAAAAAATAAAGACAAAAAACATTATCGTTACAGGGCCAATAAATGAATTAGAAACAAAAAGAATCAAAAAAGGTATAACTGAAAGTATATTTTTGATTAATAGGAAAAGCTTAATAATAAATGCAATAAATGCAAACATAAAAGACCAAACATTAAAGTAGTCAGAGAAAAGCTAAGAGCTGAAAAGGACCAAAAAATTATTCCAACCTAAAAATTATTGTTGGTGCTAAAGTAAACAAATCAGCACATACAACCCAAGAAATAGAAGGCAGTAAATGAAAATTTTCCTGAAATGGCAGAAAGAAATACCCTGACTCTTCAGAGCAAAAGATCACAGTCTATTCCATGGAAATTTAACATAGAAGGTTCAACGCTAAATTCTTTCTTAGTATAACATCTTATATTCCAAAGCACACAAAAAGAATTCTTAAGTTGCCCGTCCCCCCAAAAATTAAATAATGAACTGGGGGGAAAAGTCAGGCTGGCTTCACAGTTTTGCATAAGCAACACGGAAACAGTGGAAATGGTGGTTTTATAGAAGAGTGTTAACATTATACACCCGGAAAATGTAAAAATAATACATAACAAAAACTGGTGAAAGGAGGTGGGGGAAAGGAGACTGAAGGATGCCCTCATTTCTTTTCATTGCATAGTAGATAAAATGGAATCTTGTCACTAATTTCAACTATTTTGTGTTTTACCTAAGTTCTTAATCTTAGAAAGATCTTTCAGGAATAGATGAATCATCAGCTTACTAAGTGTCAAGGTCTAGCTCTAAATATAAATATGTACATGGTACAAATTATGGATTATCTCTACCCTGCTCCACTGTTTTCCAGTTAACTCATTTGCTTCCAGAATATGCATATGAAGTTGGATGTATTTTCAAGGAATATAAACTAACATTATGTAAATATAAATTTGTTTATTAGAGTTGCTTTATTATTCTAAAACAGTGGTTGTCAAACTTGAAAAGGACCAGGCAATAAATATTTTAATCTTTACAGTCACAACTATTCAGCTCTGCTGCTAGAATATAAAACCAGCTCTAGACCATAAATAAATGAACAGATGTGGTAGCTGTGTTACAATTAAACATGATTTACAGACACAGGCAGCAGATGGATTAAAAAGAGATGTTTATACACGCACGTATACAATGAAATATCACTCAGCCATAAAAAAAAGAGTAAGATCTTGCCACGTGCAACAACATTGATTACCTAGAGGGTATTATGCTAAGTGAAATAGGTCAGAGAAAGACAAATACCATATGATTTCACTTATCATATGTGGGATTTAAGAAACAAAGGAAAAAGTAGACAGAAAACACTCTTAAATATAGAGAACCAATGGTTGCTAGAGGAAAGGTGGCTGAGAGGAAGGGTTAAAAAGATGAAGGGAATTAAGAGGTACAAACCTCCCGTTACAAAACAAATAAGTCACGGAGATGAAGACTAAGTACACGGAGATGAAGACTAAGTACAGCATAGGGAACATAGTCAATAAGATTGTAATAATGTTGCTCGGTGACACATAGTGACTACACTATCATGGTGAGCAATGAGGAATGTAAGGAACTGTTGAATCATTTTGCTGTACACCTGAAAGTAATATAACAGCATATGTTAATTAAACCTCAGTAAAAAATAAACAAACTGAAAGGAAAAAAAAAAGGTAGCAAAGCAGGATACAGCCCATGGGTGGCAGTTTGTGTAACCTTGCTCCAAATCACAACTTTGTGTATATCATGCCCGATAAAAAAAATTTAATTTAACAAAAAATTTTCTAAAAACACTAAACTCTTGTCTAGGTTTTGTGATAAATGTTTATTGTTAAAATATGTGCATTGTTGAAAAATGAGAAAAATAGAGATTTGAAAAGGAAAATAAAAATTATATTTAGTTCCACTATCCAATAAAAGATATTTAATATTAACATATCTCCCTCTTTTTATGTATATTTTTTTCACACAATAATGTATTAAGAATATGACCTCCTGATGTTTACACCTAACACTATACTGTAATTACTATACAATTAAAACTCATAAACAATGATTTCATATGTATAAAATTCTATCCTATAGGTATTTCAAGATTTACTTATCCATCCTGTATAGGTGGGTATTTGAATATCCCACTTTATCCCTACAACATAAAGTTTAAATCATCATCTTTGTACTTAAATCCTTATTTTTTAGAATGAATGCAATTACAGAATATTAACATTTCTGAGGTTTGCAATATACTTGTAAAAATTCCTTTAAATTCCCATCTATAGCCTATGAGAGGTGCCCCTAAAAAAATGTACAGTTACATATGTTCATCTTACAATTAAGAACCACCACCCTATTAAAAAACTGAAATGTAGATTACAAATTAATTTTTTAAGCACTATTTTCAATTCAAACTATGTATCACTCAGTTAAAGGAAAGTAAGTCTATGGTAAGACATAGACATTTATTTACTTCGGAGTTGGGGCTACAGAGGTAAGCACCGCAGCAAAATCTCAGAGCAGCGTAATTAATCATCATGGACATTTCATTGTCAGTGAACATAAATCAAAAGGCAAGCACTTTTCCTCCCTGAGTGATATGAAACCAGCATAAACATGGAGAGAGAAATCTGATGCTTGTCAGTGGCTGATATGTATTTTTTACTTCTCCTGCAAGTAAGTGGTAGAATGTTGCACATGAATACCTTCTACCCTGTGATTTATTTTCTCTACCAAGTATTACTCAGATAGAGAAAAACTGGAGCAGAAGTTTTCTCCCAGCAACCTGGTGTAAAAATGCCCACACATAAAATAATCTAAATATCAATATAAATTGCCCAGCAATACAGCCAGCTTAAAATGATCATGGCTCCTTCAACTGCTTGGAGACATTGTTTACCTCAAACCACAGGTGTAGGAGATTATATTTTTCATTCGGGAGAAAGTATCTTCATCTCATAAATTGTAATTAAGAATAAGTAAGATAATAGACACCACAGTGGCTACTGTGGAACCTGGAAAGTCAGCCTCAATCAGTGTTGGTTGAATCAGAAGCTCTTCCCACATTCTAAGGCTCAAAAACTTTTATTACATCAATCTCAATAATTTAGGTTCTCTCAGTGATAGCAAAGGTCAACTTTACCTTTGTATTTCATTGACTAAAAGAGTTTAAACTTTATTTTAAATCATAAGGGCTTAATTATAATGTTTTTGCAACTCTCTTTAATGTCATTGAACACTGAACTAGATAAATAACTTGAAAGTTTCATCAGCAAATCCATGCTTCAGGACAACCCTGTTCAAAGTGAATTTTTATATTAGCTGCCAAGCCTCACATTTTTCAACCTGTTTGTATAATCCACACATCATTTCACTATACATTTTATATGCACTATTGCTGTTTCTTTCACTTTTATTAAAGAAGAGAAATGATTAAAATCCCCGTAAAGTGCATATTAAGAACTCCCCAGAGTGAGTAGACATAATATTGTATGAGATACTTAATTGAATTCATCAGAGTTGGGTATGATGTACATATATTAAGGAATTCTTAAAAATGCATGTTGTTGACTTGAATGCAGTGCTTTAGTGGAAAAAAAAATTCCATTTCAACCTTTAAAAAATAGATACTACAATATCTTTCTGACAGATAAGCAAGATGATAGGCAATCTGTTGGAGTCTGTTATACAAATTCACTGCTGGGCTTATGAGCCAAAAATAAGGCCAGTGGCTGCAGAATATTGTAGCAAAAGATAGTTCCAACCTCTTCACAAACCCTGTTCTTTGTTACTGTAAAAGAAGAATCCCTGTGTGAGTCCACCATGATTCCCATTTATAACTATACAGGTATCTTAGGATCAAGTTCTTCCAGAAGTACAATCTGAGTCAATGATATGAATGTAATGATCTGTTAAGAAAACGCTCTCAGAAGAAACCTGTCAGGAAGTGGCAAAACGAGGACAGAAAAGTAGCAGCCAACAAGGGTATGACTTCAGATAGAAGTGTAGACTCTGCTTGATCCTGCTGGGAATTCTGGAGTATTAACCTAAAACTCCAAGTCTGTCTCTCTGGAGTCAATGGAGCTTGGCTTTTCTGCTGATGCATCAGAAAAGCATTGTCATAATTAGCCTGGGGTAGGAGGGAGGTAAATGATCAAGCATCTCTGACTCTCCCTAAGGGGCAAGGGGGCTACAAACCCAAGAACCATCCTCTGACAATCACAAGTGTTTGCTTTTAGCAGCAAAATGTGCAAGGCTGGGAGAGTGATACAAGAGGATGTAAGTGAACACCAATTTATCTTATTAAATATGAAAATAATTTCATATTTAATATACTCTTTGCTAAAAACGTGTGTTTAGATCACAAAAAAAAAAACATGGCTTCCCCAATGGTAAATAAAGTTTTTCTTCACTACATGAAGTTATTTGTCTTCATGTTCTACTGACAAATTCACCATTCACTCTGTTTATAATTACATCTTAGAATCAATTTGGACCCATGTTGATCCAAACTCCCCACAAATGGAGAAGATCCCTAAAGGGAATATGCAGAACCATCCTCTCCTTACCACACAACTCAAAACACACTTCCTAGGGATAATGAATCAATGGCTTTAGGTGGAATCTTAATCTGTAGACAATTAGTTTCATTCATTAGAGAATAACTCATCAGCAGGAACTTAAAAGTGGAAGAAGGGACCATCCTGAAAATTCTCGTAAATATTTATATCAAGACTCTTTCTCAGCCCTCACCAATGTCTTTTCAAATCTCAAATATCTAGATGCCTCTTCACTGCCAACTGGAACACTCCTCCACTAATGACCAGTTGGGGCTCAACTTAATTATTTAGTGGTCCTTGGTTGAATTGGGGAAGCAACTCCCTTAGCAAGTGTTTTCACTTAGCAAGTCAAATAGTGCCCCATCTTTTATTGTCCATACTTGGCAAATGAACACTAGCATATAGTGTTTTCATATATAATTCTGCCACTTCGCTGCAGAGCACAGAACACTATTGGTGAGTGGAAATTGCCATATCTTTTAAACATCAAAAATATGGACCAAAATTGATCGAGTACACCATTCATTCAACCAAAATTTGGGGGATCTTCTTGAGTTCCTACTTTAAATAATGCTTTTATAGTTGTCCTTATTATAATCCCTACTTTCATGTAGCTTCATTAGCATACTTTTTGTCTGTCTTGTGTAATATTTCTAATACTTTGACCAACCCCATATAAGCCTATATTTTCTTTAAGGTTGGGGGAGAGGGGAAGTGCTGCTTTGGATGGTTTGCAAATATGCTCATCCCTTTAAAATAAAACTAATTTTTCAAGGTCTATAGCTAAAGAACATGGAATGAGTTGGGATAGACCTAAACTACTTCCTTGAGACACTTAAAACAACAACTTTGGCAAAGAGTATAATGAGAGAAGCAGAAAACCACAGGGATCAGGCTAAGTCATGACACTGAGCCACACTATGTGAATGTGTTTACAACATGCTCCTATTATATATATATGTTTCAGTGAAATGCAGACTTTTAAAGAAATGGAGCGAAACATTTCATAAAAAGTTAGGGAGCTGGTATCTAAAGTATGCCATTCTCTAAATTACTGTAATTGAAGTTATTGTTAGGTTGTGAGAAGTATGACTTCAAGAGTTCGCTAATTGGTCCCCAGGCATGCCAAGATTTCACCAGATAATGAAATGCTCCCATTAACCCATGCTCCCATAACTTCCCCAGAGAAAACTGCTAGTTTCCAGGTTAGCGAAGACCCTCCCACTGCTCTGTGTTTCTGATGGATGAGTTGATGGAGGGGAGAGAAAGGTTTACATGCAATTGCTCATTCTACACCACAGGCTTTTCTGGAGGAGGGTGGGTGAGAGGGGGGAGGAGTTACCAGTAAGTTACGAGTCCCAAAGATAATCAGGAAATTTTGAAGGAGAAAGAGAGACATGGACCCCTATATAATTATGTTGTTTACAAATATGTATGCCAGGCAATTCTATTTCTCTACTAATTTAAGTTCTATATATCTGGTTTTTGAAAAAGCCAAGCACAGAAGAGAGAAGGCTGGTTGCACATGATAGGTTGCTCCCGATCAATGACTTTATTCAAGAGTGACGAGGCGGGGCGCCTGGGTGGCTCAGATGGTTAAGCGTCTGCCTTCGGCTCAGGTCATGATCCCAGGGTTCTGGGATCAAGCCCCACATCGGGCTCCTGACTCAGCGGGGAGTCTGCTTCTTCCTCTCCCTCTGCCTCTCCCACTGCTCATGCTCTCTCTCTATCTCTGTGTCTCAAATGAATAAATAAAATCTTTAAAAAAAAAAAAAAAGTGACAAGGCTTGGGTTGCCTGGGTGCTCAGTCATTGGGCAACTACCTTTGGCTCAGGTCATGATCTCAGGGTCTGGGATCGAGCCTCCTGGGATGGAGCCCTGCAAGCAGGGAGCCTGCTTTTCCCTCTCCAGCCTGCTTTTCCCTCTCCAGCTCCCCCATGGTTGTGTTCCCTCTCTCGCTATCTCTGTCAAATAAATAAATAAAATCTTTAAAAAAAAAAAAAGAGTGACGAGGCTTGTCTCTGGGAACTTGCCTAGACACACAAGACCAGAAATTTCTACACGTAAAGCCACCATACCACTAGGAACCCATGTTCCAAATGCCAGGTCCAAGATCCCATTACTGAGGAATAGAAATCTAGGTAAACTCAGAGAAATGAAATGAGCAGCAAAGAGGTGATTGAGGGGAAACTGATGGTCACTGATGGTTTTCGCTTTTCTGTAACTACGTTACAATCTTCCTTACCATGAAACAAAATGGCCACATATTTAGAACAAAAAAAAAAGAGAGAGAGAGAATGGGGGATAGAAGAGAAAGCAGAAAATGGGAATGAAGGGACAAAGGATTGTGCTGGCCTCTTAAAATCAGCATTCCATCTGCCTATATTTTTTGAAAAAAATGTGTATAGAATTGGTATTATTTATCCTTAAATGTTTGATAGAATATAACCAGTAAAGCAAGCTGAACCTGGAATTTTCTTTATGGGAAGAACTTTTTTTAAATCAACATTTTATTTTGGAATAATTTTAGATTTACAGAAAAGTTACTAAGATAGTACAGAGTCCCCATTTATCCTTCACTTAATCTTCCCAAATGTGGGGCCTTTCCATCTTGGCACAACTGATATTTCAGGCGGAATAATTCTTTGCTGTGGAGGATGTCTTATGCTTTATAGAACATTTACTAACATGGTTTGCCTCTACCCACTAGATGCTGGCAGCACTGTGTCCCCAGTTGGAACAGCCAAAAATGTTTCCAGAGGGGGACAAAATTATCCCTGGTAGAGAACCTCTACCCTAATGTTAACATCTTACACAACCATGGTACATTTGTGAAATCTAAGAAATTAATCCTGGTGCTTTACTATTAACTATAGACTACTCAGATTTCAAGATTTTATTAGCATCTGAAGATCCAATCTAGGATATCATACCGCATTTAATAAGGAAAGCATTTGAATTACAAATCAAATTTCTTTAATTGATACAGGATTATTCAGCCTATTTCTTCTAGCATCACTTTTGATTTAAAATAAAAACTTTCTCAAAGACTTTGTTCATTTCATCTAAGTTGTTAAATTTATTCACCTATATTTGGTTGGTCATGATATTTGTTGGAAATCCCATATTCATTCCTGATACTGATAATTTATTCTTTCTCTCTTGTTTCTTGATCACTATGGCCAAAGGTTTGCTTGGTATCTATTTTACTGATGCTTTCAAAAAATAAGCTTTTAGTTTTACTTATTTTCTTTGGTGGTCTATTTTCCTTTTTGTGATTTCTTTCCTCCTATCTTTACTATTCTTTCGACTCTTGGCTTAACTTGGCCTCTTTTTCTAGCTTTTTAAGATGGAAATTTAAATTTTTATTTGAGATCTTTCTTGTTTTCCAGTATAATTTGAAGCTATAAATATACCTCTAAGCACTAATTTGGATATATCACACAAACTTTGGTATTTGTTTTTTCATCTTCATTTAGTTCAGAATAACTTTGTATGTGTGTGTAGTTCTTCCTTGACCCATAAGTCATTTAGAAGTATGTGTTTAATTTTGAAATGTTTGGGGACACTCTTGGCATTTTTTCTGTTAGTAACTTGTTTGGTAGTAAAAAAATTCTCTGTATGATTTCAATTCTTAAACTTACCTAGTTTTTTTATGACCCAAGATATGATTATTTGGGTAGATATTACATATGCATTTAAAAAAAAATGTGTAGTCTACTCTTGTTGAGCAAAATGTTCCATAAATGAAGTTAGTCAAGGTGATTTGTAACATTTATCAAATCTTCAGTATCCTTATTGATTTTTGCTTTGTGTATTTTATTAGTCACAGGAAAAAGAAAGTTGCAATTTCCATCTATAATCATACATTTGCCTACTTCTTTCATTTCTGTTTTACTTCAGGTATTCTGAAGTTGTTAGGTGCAGACACATTTCAGATTCCGGGTCTTCCTAAAGAATTAACCCTCTGTCTTTATGAAATGTCCTCTTTATCCCTGGGAATATTCCTTGATCTTAAGTCAACTTGCATAAGCCACTCCAATTTTCTAATAGTTTTTCCATGGTGTACAATTTTCAATTCTTTTACTTTTTATATATTTGTGTATTTATTTTTAAATAAAGTTTCTTATATGCAGATTATAGTTAAATTATTTTTTAATTAATGAGACAAATTCATTTTCCTTCATCTTTCAAATTTTTTTCTGGTTATAGAATTCTAGGTTTACCGTTTTGGTTCTGGTTTCATTCCAATATCTTACAAATATTGTTCCCTAGATCAATGGGGCAGGACAAATTCCAGAAATAGACTCACATGCATATGACTGATTAATTTCCTACAAAGGTGCCAATGCAAGTCAGGGAGAAAGTCTTTTAAACAAATTATTCTGGAACAATTGTACAAAACTATGTACCTTCTCTCGATCTCCTTTGCAAACTTCTTTTCAACTTAATATCTGAATGGGCCTGAGTTTGAGTCTAGGCTACTTTTTCTTCTCCAGCATTCTTAGAACTTAGAACTTCTTAGAGATTAGGGGAAAAAAATTAACTTCACACCCATCTCATGCCATACTCTGAAGTTAAAACAAGAAGGATCACAGATCTAAATGTAAAGCTAAAACTGTAATGTATGTAGAAAAAAATAGGAAAACTCTTTATGTCCTTGAAGTAGACAATAAGTTACTAGGAAAAATTAGCATAAAATACATTAAAAAAGGATAAATTGGACATTATCAAAACAAAAATCTTCCAATTAAAAGAAATGCAAAGATGAGCAAAGACAGGGAAAGCATGCACAATACATACATTTGACTAAGGACTTGTGTCCAGATTATTTTAAGAACACTTAGAAATCAATAATAAAAAGGCAAGCCAGTAGCAAATGGACAAAATGCTTGAATAAATACTTCCCCCAAAAAATTCCCTTGTCCTCTGGTTTACATAATTTGTGATAGGAAGTCTGCAGTCATTCTTAATTTGTTACTTAAAACATATCCTTTTTTCTGGCTACTTTGAGGTTTTCTCCTTAATCACTGGTTTTCTCAAGTATGATTATGATAAATGTTAGTGTGAATTGTGGGTGTGGGTGTGTGTTAACCTTGTTTTTTTGAGCTTCTTAGATCTGTGGCTTTACAGTGTTTAGCACTGTATTGTTAAAACAAATGAAAACTTTTTGTTGAAAATTGCGTAAGAATTTGAAAATTTTCTGCTCTCATTTCTTCAACTATAGCTTGTTTTCCCCTTTTGTGACTTCTAGTACATGTTACATCGTTAGACTGCTTAATATTGTTCCACAGGTCATTTAGGTGCTGTGCTTTTTGCAGTCTCTTTTGCTTTGTGCTTCACATTGATAATTCCTATTTCTGTTTTCAGTTTCACTCATCTTTTCTTCTGCAGTGCCTCATCTTCTGTTCATCCAACAATAGTTTTCTTTTAGGTATTGTATTTTTTTTAATTCTGAAACTCCATTTGGTTTTTATATTTTCTTTTTCTCTCCTGTATCATATTTTCCTTTAAACCTTTTCCTTAGTTCTATATATTATATGTACAATAGTTTAAAAGTCCTTACCTGCTGTTTCTATCATCTCTTCCTTATCCCTCAGACAACTTAAGTGATTTTTCTCCTATATACTGTATATATTTTCCTTCTTTGCATATTTTTTTATTTTTGATGGATGTCAGATATTATGGATTTTATACTGTTGAGTGTTAAGTACTGGATTTTGCTGAGTTTCCTGAAAGGGAGCTGGACTTAATTCTGCAAGCACTTCAACAGTTATTGTAAATCTAGTTGATCCTTGCAGGAATATAGAAGCTTATAAGTTTTTAATGGGGTGTCTATTGTAGCCTTTACTCTAGGGCTACTGTTAATGTGTCACCACCCTGGAAACTGGAAACTGTTTACAGCAGCAATGTCCACAAAAGCCAAACTATGGAAAGAGCCCAAATGTCCATCGACAGATGAACGGATAAAGAAGATGTGGTACATGTATACAATGGACTACTACTCAGCCATCAAAAAAATGAGAGTTTGCCACTTGCAACGACACAGATGGAACTAGACAGTATTATGCTAAGCAAACTAAGTCAATCAGAGAAAGACAATTATCATATGATTTCACTCATATGTGGAATTTAAGAAACAAAACAGAGGATCATGGGGGAAGAGAGGAAAAAATAAAACAAGATGTAATCAGAGATGGAGACAAGCCATAAGAGACTTTTTTTTTTTTTGATTTTTTTTTTTTTATTTATTTATTTGACAGAGAGAGACACAGTGAGAGAGGGAACACAAGCAGGGGGAGTGGGAGAGGGAGGAGCAGGCTTCCCGCTGAGCAGGGAGCCCGATGCGGGGCTCGAGCCGAAGGCAGACGCTTAATGACTGAGCCACCCAGGCGCCCCCCCATAAGAGACTCTTAACCATAGGAAACTAACTGAGGGTTGCTGGAGGGAGTGGGGTGGGGGGATGGGGCAACTGGGTGATGGACATTCATGAGGGCACGTGATGTAATAATGAGCACTGGGCATTATATAAGACTGATGAATCACTGACTGCTACCTCTAAAACCAATAATACATTATATATTAATTGACTTTAAATAAAATTAAATATATTTTAAAAAATAAAACCGGTTCCTATGATCTGACCCTTAAAAAAAAAAATTGTCACCACCCTGGAGTTTCCAGTATATTCTATGCTTATTCAGTGATGTCTCTCCACTCTGCCTGGTGGGAATTCAAAAGGCTCCTGCTTTGTATGAACTGTGGCTTATAGCTCCTGGGTAATTGTTACTTCCCTGCCAGTTGTTCTTTACTCAGTCTCATGGAGTGTTACCCTACAGATGCACATACTGGTAGTCACTCAAATATTTGAGGGCACTTTTCTGCAGGTCTCCAGTGTTTCCCTTCCTTTTCTTCTCTCTCCCAGTCCCCTCCCTCCCTCTCTCTCTCACTGTGCAACTACCTTCTGTCCCATGCTCTACACTCAAATTCTAGCTGTCTCACCATTCCTGAATTCTGATCTCTGTCTCTTCAACCCAGCAAGATCACTAGGCTTTGTTTGGGCTCTTCCCTCCTATACCACAGTGAAGAAGGTGTTTCTAGGAAGACACTTGGGGTATACCTTGGATTCACTTGTTTATTTGCCTTCTATCATGAATTACAGTCCTATTTTGCCTGCCATCCAATATTCCAAAAAACACTGTTTTGTGTATTTTATCCATTTTTCTACATGTTTACAGCAAAAGATCAAGTCCTATAGCAGATGCTCTTTTATGGACATAAATGGAAGTCTCCATGCAGCCTTCTGATGAAACTATCTGCCTCCATGGATTTTACTGAAGACATAGCCAGTGTGCAGGATGCTATACTGGGTAATGTCTTAAAAGAAATCAGTTAACTTTAACTGATGTGGGATGCTGTGATTCTTCCCAAACATTCAGGGTCCCAAGGTCATAAGGGTAGTAACTAACTGATTTGAACTTAGCTCTTCTTGCCTCTTAGTTCACTACTCTTTCTATTTTAAGAAGCAGTATCTTGTTTACAGAGACTTCTGGATGAGTCCTCTGGAACTCAATTTTTCCCTTTAATTTTCCATTTCTGTGTTTTTTCAAGGTATCATTTGGTCTGACTCTCTGCTTTGAGAAACTCCAGATATTAATATGCCCACTTAACAGATAAAGCCCTCTGGATCTGTCGACCTGATTATTTCAAGACCCTATGAGTAGTAAACAACCAGGAGAAGTAGGGAAACAAGATTAATAATTATATCCCTGAAAATCAAGAATAACATTCCTTCCATTACGACCTAGTGGAGAGCACTGGTTATTTAACTGTTTGTGATTTTTTTTTTCCAAGAAAGCAAGCCGTAAAATAGTAAATTCTTAATTTAAATTAACATCTTCAATCTATTTTTCCAGCTCAGCCTCTCAAATGTGATCTCCAGAAAATGAAATGAGGTTTACGTGCACCGACATTCTGTCAACCATATCCTTAAGGAACAGATTCCAGGGTCTGCCTTATTTGAAATGACTGTCATGAGTTGACTTGTAAAAAGTAATTGGTTCTCTAACTTCATATATGTCAAAATCTGCAACACACTGTTTCCTAATTGCTGGTTTCTGTGTGCACACAGGTATAAAATCAATTTAGTTGCTCGGGTAGTTCTCTGGCACTGTCTATACACCACAAAATAGTAAAATGCAAGGATTATGTCTATCCTATAGCTCAAGCTTTTCAAAGCCTTTCTGTCTCATCTAAAAGATTATGTCAAGGTTATATAGCCTTCTGGGCCTCAGTTTTCTCTACTATAAAACGGCAGCTAGAAATAATTGACTGAAGTAACTTTAAGGTTTCTTCCATTCCTAATATTTTAGAATTCTACTTTTCAGCATGTTTAGATGGCACTGTATCAATTAAGAACACCTATTAATTGGCATGCTCATGCTCATCCAGTACAATAATAGTCCAGGTTCAAATGTTAAGTCAACTAAGTAAGATACAGTATTTT
Organism: Neomonachus schauinslandi; assembly: GCF_002201575.2. Taxonomy (NCBI): domain Eukaryota; kingdom Metazoa; phylum Chordata; class Mammalia; order Carnivora; family Phocidae; genus Neomonachus; species Neomonachus schauinslandi. The sequence continues at coordinate 167,755,571 of NC_058403.1, forward strand.
CTGCATAAATGCTATATTTAGTACCTTCTAAGTATATGCAAATCAGTGAAAGCCTTCTAGAATGTTAGCTATGGATAGGATATGAAGATAATTGTTCCTAATGGTTCTGAAAATACAGCATGTATCAGAATTTCCTGGAGAACTTGTTAAAACACAGATGGCTAGGCCCCACCCCAGAGTGTTCTGATTCAGTAGGTCTTGGGCGAGTCCAGAGAATCTAACTTCCTAAGAGATTCCCAAATGATGCTGATGCTGCTGATTCTAAGATCTTACTTGAAGAACCACTGATTTAGCCAAACTCATTGCCTTCCTCTACTCCAATATTCCATAGATTAGTGAAAAGAGGTGTAGAGAAGATCATCTGTTCAACATGATACAATAAGCCTGTTCCAGAGCCAGTTCTCCAGGTCATCAGCCCTCTGCTTTATTTCTGCACGATCTTCCACACTGTCCCGGTTTTTATAACGTTTAGAGACATGTCCTAAAGGATGTTGTTAATGTGTTTCTCTGGATCACAATGCTATATGGTTTCTTTTGTAGACATGGCATAGTGCACAAGCCCAGACAGAACGCTTATAACTTAAGAAATGAAAAACAGGGAAATTACATGATACCTGCCCTTTATTCTCATCAGTATAACTTAGTATCAGCCCTTTTAACTGCAATCTATTATTTTTATTTTGTGTAGCTCCCCTGACTTCGCAAAAGTGCTAATAGTCATTCAATTGTCATAAATATAAGTTAAAATAAAACCACTTTGTGTAGTAATGTAACATTTAAAATTAATTATAAAGGGAATTTTTCATGTATGACAAAACTGTTAACACCATCTATCCTATAAGCAAAGCAGCTAAGAAACTTTAGTAATACATAATATGGATATGTCTTAAGATGGAAATCCCAAGAACTCCAATTATAAAACTCTTAACTATTGTATGAATTTGAAGACAAATGATCATTTTTTTAACTATTTGGCATTGTTAGTGCATAATGCAAAACAAAAAAATTCACTGGACCTTTTTTATTCCGTTCTGTTTTATAATTCCATCCCCTCAACCCTTTGATGAAACAAAGAGGCAGAGGAAGGGAAAGGGGAAGAAATCTAGAGAGAGTAAAACAAAGCTGCTTCTCAGAGTATCAGACCCTGATAAAACTGATCAAACACAGTGAGGCTGGCAAGTCAGAAAAACTGGGAAGAGTGAGGCCAGTGCAAATGACAGGCTGTTAATTGGGGCCTCTTGTCACTTGTGGTCTAGCTAAGCAATGAATCACAAATTATAGGAATGGTGGAACTTTGTAAACTACATGTCAGAGGCACTAAATCAGATTAAGAGGATTCTAGGAAGTGGACTAATTAAGTCAATATCAACACCTTTTCTCCAATTCTCTAGTTCTGATTTTTTTTTTTTTTTGAGAAGGTAATGAGCACTGAGTGTTAAGACCTGGGTCACCATTGCTTAAAAGAACAGCAACCATTAGCCAAAAGTATGTCATTTTTTATCTTTCTTCTCCTATCTGATCATTTCTTTTTTATGGCTGAATTGTTTATCTAGAAAGGTTAATCTCAACTCCAGTTCCCATTATGACACCTAGGGAGTTTTAGAAAATAATAGATGCCCAAGTCCCAATCGAAACCAATTAAATAAAAATCTCCCTAACTGGGGCCACCTCAGTTGTTTCTGACATGCAGCCTGGTGCAAGAAAGTCTCTGCTAAAACCTTTTCCATAAGAGTTAACAAGGTCCGGTTATATTTCTCCTCACTATGCAGCATCAATTTATATTGTCTATAGATGACCTCAGTAATAATTTCTGCTCAGAAAGGAAGAAGTGTAGATGGGCCAAGAACATAGACACTGGTACCAGACTGCCTGGGTTTGAGTCCCCTGCCATACTATTTATTTATTAGCTGAGCAATGTCAGTCAAGTCTCAGCCTCCCTGTGCTTCATTATAAGGAGGGAAAGGAGGATAATACTCTGTAGAAGGGGGGTAATGCTTTTATTTATGACATAATTGTTGTGAGGTTAAATCCCTTACCACTGTACCTGTTGCACAGTCAAAACTATTATTATTTCCAAACCCTCTAGGAGACAAGATAGCCAAAGTGCTGAAAACACAGGCTTTAGAGTAAGATGGATTCATTTTCCAGGTCCTGATTCTGCCAAATACTAACCATGGGATCCTGCAAAGTTATTTAAACTCCCTGGTAATTCATAAAATAAAGATAACAATAGTTTCTATCTTATATGGGTGTCGGGAAGATTAAATGAAACAATGTATGTCATGGGCTTAGCATAGAGCCTGGATCAATAGTAAGTTCTTGTTATAATTATCACAGCTAACCTAAGAGGAAGGAATGGATTCATTATATACTCTGCTAAGATCTTTGGTTGACTTTTCCATCTCAGGTGACATAGAGCATTGTGTTTGTAGAGGTCCTCAATCTTTTCTCTAAGAAGGTAAAAAAAAAAAAAAAAAAAAAAGGAGAACAATTCATAAAGGAATTGGTCAAGCTTGAAACTGCAGACCTCGATTACCCCTGGGAGAAAATGGATTATCATCATTAACGTCTGCTGTCTCTAGCCCAGATGCAAGAGCCAAAGGCATCTTAATTATAAGCAGCCTCACAAATTCATCTCCATAATTCTAATACTTCAAAAATTAACCTCTTGTCCTGAGAAGGTGAAGTTAAATGTCAGTCCCAGATGAAACCTGAAGGGGCATTCAGATTCAACGTCAGCACCACAGTTGGCCACACAGCTGTGCATTCTTTCTCCAAATTGCCATCGATTTTTCCAAAAGCATAGCTCTAGAGACATTTAAAAGATAAAGATTTGAAGTAGAATTCTTTTTTTTTTTTTTCTCAATTTTAGTCAGAGTACACCTGTAGATTCAGGAAAAGTTGAATTTGTATTTGGCCAAAAGTCTCATTTTGGGTAGGGAGATGACAAGAGGCAAAGCAATTTAATTACTGGCTTTTGCAGGTCAGTGGAGCAAAGGAAGATGTCTCTGTTCCCTGCTATTACATGGTACAGCTTTCTACTGGCTTGAGAGTTTAAAGATAAACACCACTTTCCTAATTTTGTCATTGAGAACACAAATTTATCTAGCCTCTAGTTAGCAGTAAGAAAATATGGATCCAAAAAACATAGCCCAAGTGGGTATGAATGAGCCTGTGTTTACAAGTCAGTCAACACATCCCATTTATGTCATCCAAAGCAGCTGCCTAGTCAGGTCACATATCAGAGATGAAAATAATGGTAAGAGTACCACTGTTTTAACAACAAATATTTGTTGTTTGAGATCAACTTTTTAAAATACATTAAATTTGGGCGCCTGGGTGGCTCAGTTGGTTAAGCGACTGCCTTCGGCTCAGGTCATGATCCTGGAGTCCCGGGATCGAGTCCCGCATCGGGCTCCCTGCTCAGCAGGGAGTCTGCTTCTCCCGCTGACCCTCCCCCCTCTCATGCTCTATCTCATTCTCTCTCAAATAAATGAATAAAATCTTAAAAAAATAAAATAAAATACATTAAATTTTATGTACATTATGCTGTCAAGAATAATACATAGTGTTCATGAGCAAAGGGTAATAGATGGATCCTACCAAAAATAAAATTACTCTGAGATTCAAGTAAAACAAACAAACAAACAATCATATGAAAGCACCAGGAAACCAAACAATGGGCTTGGGGAACTGCTATAGAAGCATCTTAGCAAAGAGCTGAACTTGTATAAAGAAATCCTACAAAAATCTATTTTATCATCATTTTATCATCCTAATTTTTAGTGTGTGGAATTTTGCTCTATTAACTGGCAAAACAAAAATAAAAGAATTATTTTTCTCAAGATAATTCAACCAAAAAACTAAAGAGAAGGAGAAGAAGTTTAGATCTTTTTCTTCCCTCCTCCTTCCCCCCCCCCCCCCCCCCCCGGAAAGTCCCCTATCAGTTTATGGTTCTTGATTTCCCTACCTGTAAAATAGGAATGAGAGACCTTTCTTTCATTTCTGGAGTCTACAATCCTCTCCCCCCCAAAAACAGTAATGACTTGAATATAGAAAGAGCAAGGGGTAACTTCTAGTATGTGACTGCCTGCCAAGTACCTATGCCTTCATATGGGGTATTTCAATTCATCCGTACAAGATTTTCTAAGATAGGTTTTATTTATTTTTTTTTTTTAAAGATTTTACTTATTTATTTATTTGAGAGAAAGAGAGACAGAGACAGAGAAACAGCATGAGAGGGGAGAGGGTCAGAGGGAGAAGCAGGCTCCCCGCTGAGCCGGGAGCCCGATGTGGGACTCGATCCCAGGACTCCGGGATCATGACCTGAGCCGAAGGCAGTTGCTTAACCAACTGAGCCACCCAGGTGCCCTAAGATAGGTTTTAATACCTACTTTCTCAACAATAGAAACTGAGGTTCATTGAAATTAAGCCATTTGTTCATACAGAACAAAGACAAATCCAGATTTGCTAAATAGTTCCTTTCCTGTAGGAAAAGAAACAGCACAGGATTGAAGCCATGACTTAGTCTCATCCTGCTAAAACCTCAGATAGATGTAATCCCAAGAAAGGAATCCTATCTGATCAGAAATTGTTGTCTACCAACTGCAAGCGTTTTGAGAGCATACTCAGATTTGGTATTAAGTGTTGTATAGTGGATTAACAATGCCTGCAAGGCAGAGAAGTGTTATAGGTTGAATTGTATCCTTCCAAAAAGATATTTGGGGTCCTAACCCCATTGCCTCAGAATGTGACCTTACTTAGAGATAGGGTCTTTACAGAGGTAAACAAGTTAAAATGAAGACATCAGGGTGGATCTTCATCCAATATGACTGATGTCCTTTTAGAAAGGAGGAAATTTCAACACACACATACACACACACACACACACACAGAAAGCCATGGGAAGACAAGGGACCACCAGGAGATAGGACAAAGTCCTGGAACAGATCCTTCCCTACCACCTTGAGAGGGATCATGGCCCAGCTGACATCCTGATGTCAGCCTTCTAGATTCCAGAACTGACAGACAGTAATTTTTTTAAAACCATCCTGTTTGTGTTGCTTTGTTAGGGCAGCTCTAGGAAATGAATACAAGGGGAAAGAATAGGGTGCCATGAGAGCCACCTGTTAACAATCATCTATTAGAATGTGAGTTCATTCACCTCTGAATCCTTGGCTGAAAGAGAACATGCTCAACTAAACAATTTCTGTTGAAGTGAATAATATGGGAAGAGCATAATGGGATGTTTCCCTTTGCCAATGCTATGTTGCAAAAGCGGGTCACACATTGTTTTTGCAGGTGCTCTTTTGAAGAAAAGATTTAATGCTTACACAAAGGAGAAGAGGATAGGATGGAAGACCCTAGCACACTGGAGAACGAATAGATAAACTGAGTGAGGAAACTCTCTTTTACAGTGTCTGGGTTTGGTGTCACATCTCTAGAATGTCTGGAGGAATATTAAAGTCAAGAAGAGTATCATCAACCTTGATATGAATTTTTTTTTTCCCCTTGAGACTTAGGACAGCACCACATTCAGGGTGCTGAAGGCACAAATGCAATTCCCTGTTTGATGGTGTGCTGTCAGATGAAGTCATCCCACTCATTGGAAAACTTTCTCTCACTGTGTTAAGCTCATTTCTTGGGACCACACTGTTTGCATGAAGTATTTTGAGATAAATATCATATTTCAGCAGGATGTTCATGAACCATAGCTAACAAAAATATAAAATTAGGATTGCGGTGGAGCTTAACTTTCAAAGAGGAAGGCTGTTTGGTTCAGAGCTAAGGAAGTTATACTACGGGATGATCTTACAGCTTTCCAATACCAGATGGACCACTCATGGGCAGCGTTCACATCTGCTCCCAGGGGTTCCTCATGCACGTCCTCCTCAAAGGGAATTCATGCTAGCAGCTTCAGTGGACAATGGAGAATCTGAACATGTGACTGAAGGAGAGTTTGACCCCAAAGCAGCTCTCATGAATGCCAATTTTCTTGAATAAAACAATAATTAGTATTGTTATTATTAACATTTCCTTCCAATTTCTCTGTGCTGTGCACTGCACTGAGGGCTTTTCTTACATTATCTTATTAAATCATCATGAAGACCTATCTAATACCACAACTCTAGAGAGAAGAATGATTATGATGATTACTGTTTTACAAATTTAAAAAAGTGGGACTCAAAAAGATCAAGTAATTTGTCCGTATTTGTTCAGCTCTTAAGTCCCAGGGCCAATATTTGAACCTACATTCTCTGACTTCCCAGTATTCTACCTGTGACACCTCCACCTAATTTATACGGTCTCATTTCCTATTACACAGTTTCCTCTCTTCTTTACCATGAGATAGCTGACAGGGATATAAAGGTGAAACAGGAAGCCAACATGTCTAGTTCTGGGGGTTATTTCTTCTCTTTTTACTCAGTGTATTTATGTAGAGAGAGCACCATTAACTGGTATTACTGTGATTAAAAAAGACAAAGAAAAATAAATATAATCTTTGCTACATAAATTTATCCAGAGCTACCATCCATCCCAGATTTTTGAGAGAAAAGTCCTAGTTTTAAATATTTAGGTTATCTTTTTCTCCTTGCAGTGTAGAAGAGATAATGCCCTCAAAGACAGATGGAATCCAGGAGCATATCAGGTCAACTAGAGCATCCAGACTTCCAGTCTCTGAATGAAATTTAAAAAGCTTGTGTAGAAGAATAAACACATTCTAGGAATAACAAAAAGCCCTTTTTAAATTACCATAAACATAGTAATAACAATTATAACCCAAAAGAAAAACCAAGGACAAAAAAGATTTCCTACAAAGTGAACTCCCGAATCCATTTTGACAACTGTTACAGGAAAAGGAACCACTGTTTATTGAGCATCTTCTATGTGCCAGTATGTTACATAAACTCTCACTGAATCATTGTTCTTGGTTTTTGTTTTTCTGTTTTTTTCAGATGAAAACACTGATACTCAAAGAAGCAATATAAATTGCCCAACAGGCTCACAAGTGGCAGAGCCAATATTTGGATGTAGTTTTGACCCTAAAAGCTATTGTCTTTCTACTGAATTGATTTCTAAATAGCACACATTTTAATTCTAATTCAATTTTTACATCCAGACCACATGTAGGTTACCAAGCAAAGTCTTTATAACAAAGCAACAAGCTGGCATCAGTGGATACCAGCCTCAGAGAGGAAGAGAGACAGAAGACAGACTTCAGCCTTGAAGATAGAGAGGTTCCTTCCATTAGGTAGAGCTAATGTTGTTAAAGTACTTGAAGTTTGTGAGATCATTATCTAATTTGAGGCAATAGTCTTGTAAGAGCAATAGATTATTCCATTAGCATGGTGGTATTAGCATCCGCAGATTGTAATTCTTCAGAAAGAATAGATAAATTCAGAGACAGGAAGATATTTCCCTTAAAACTGGTTAATTCGGGGCAATGTAAAATTTGCTAATAATTCTACTTTTATTCTAATTTTTAAAACTCCCTTTGAAACATTGGGACAATTATACTTAAAAATGACCAGATGGGTGTGGTACTAAAGATAGTACATTTTTGCCATCCCAGACAGAACACATGGTCTTTCAGGTACCTTCTGCCTTATCTCAACCTTTTCAAAACAGAAAAAAATCAAAATAGCAAAACCAGTCAAATTACAGCAAGAAAGAGTACAAATGTTCCTGGTTCTGGTTCCATGTTCTTCTTTCCATTAGACTCAAAATATTTAAATTCAAGAATGTAAAAGACCCAGACCGAGCAGAGGATGAAGACACTAACTACTTTTACCTTCCTTGACACACTGTGATATGTATCTATTATGGTGGTTACACTGAAGCGATTAATTCATTACATGACAGAGGCAGCATGCAAACAGACTTACAGCTTATTTTTAATAAGTGCTAATACATTTATGCCTTTCTTGCCAGACTCCCTTTCTACAAACATTTGGCTTCCCAGATTATATCCACGAAAATTAATGATCTGTCACTAGGCTTGCCTATGTCTTAATGAAGTAGTTACTCAGAGTGATTGAAGTCAGGTGTGAGCAACTTGCTTCTCCTGTGGATGATAAAGCCCTTCCTTCATTCTTTGCACAAATTTAATTAGGTGAAAGCCAAAAAAATTAATTACTGCTGCACAATGATTCTGCATTTTTCAACAAGTGAAAGGGGTTTGTTGGTGTTTGAAAGCTTTTCCTGCACAGTAAAGGCAATAAACAGAAGACGTACCAAAAATTCAAATGCATTTGTAAATTCTTTGCTTTGTGAAAAGCAAAATGCACGCTTCATAAAAGTGATTATCTTTACTGAGCAACTCATAATTCACAAGGCTAAGTACTCTAAAAAAAAAAAAAAGTCAGTAAAAAGCGTGGGGGGTCAGTGAAGAGTATCCGAGAGCAGGAGGGGAAGGCCTGTGCTAACTGGAGTCACCTCCTCCAAGGAGATGACACGTTAAACCTGCATGCCACCAAGAGCCAGCCGGAGGAGGTAAGAAGGAAGAATGGTTTAGACACAGGGAACCCGCAGGACAGAGACTCTAAGGCAGGAACAAATTTGTCCTGTTAGGCAGAGTTTCTTAATCTTGACATGAGTAATAGCTGGGGCTGGACAGTCCTTTGTTCTGGGGTGCTGTTCTGTGCACTGTAGAATGTTGGCAGCATCCCTGACCTCTACGCCTAACGCCAGCGCTACCCCACTCTCCTGCAGTTGTGACAACAAAATGTCTTCAGACATTGCACAAAGTCTCCTGGGGAGCAAAAGCTCCCATGGTGGAGAATCGCTGCGTTCGAGGAAAATACATAGGCCGTGTGCCTGGAGCAAGGGGAAGAATGAAATCTACAGCAAGGACATAAAGTTAAACCAGAGCAAAGTCACTCATGTTAGCACCACTTTACGCCTTGGGACCTCAGAGATCCTTGCTCGCTAGCACAGCACAGGGCTCTGTGTCAAATTCACACTGGCTCAGTTTCAGTGTGGCAAAACCAGAGACTTCATCTCTCTCAAGCATCTAGGGGACACCAGAAGTATTCTGTGCCCCAGTGCCTGTGTCCACCTTCAGCACGCTTACCTCCCCTGGTACCACCTCATCTGCCCAAAGCCATGTCACTGTGCTCCCCACAGCCTGCCTCCCAGGGCTTTGCCTTCCTGCCTATCCAGTCAAGGCATGCCTTAGTTACTCTGCAGAAGACAGGAAACTTACTCAGAAACTAAGAGAGGTGAAGATTCCAAGATTTTGGAGAAAATAGTTTCATGACGATGGTGATCATAGAAGGTACCTTCTTTGTGTTAAGAAAGAAAGTAATGAGCAAGAATCTGGAAGGTAATGCATGTTTTTATACATATTTTCTCATCTGTTCTGCTTTCTTATCTATGAAACGGGACCATTTTTATTAAATACCTATTTAGTCACCAGATAAGTTGGGAGAAAAACAGATTTTAACAGCATGCCTCTAAATAAGCCATTACAAATCACAGACAAATGAGTGAAAGGAAGACAGCACAAGGTGGTGAAGCAGCAGTGGGTTATCCCAAGAAAGTTAACTTCTCCAGGATAAATTGCTAATATATAATTACACAATATGTTGGGTAGCAGCAGGAGCCTCATCTTTCCTCTGAGCCTCAAGACTAGATGATGCTCCATGAAGCCTGTGCTAGCAAATAGACCATTCCAATCCTTTCTTTGAGAGGGCATGAGTCAATAAATACTTCTTCCATTTAAGCAAAGTCTATAAATAGTGCTGTTTGGGCATATTTGCTTTTTTCTTCTATGTCCTATCTCCTAAAAGTCAAAATTTTAGAAGAGATTTTCTGAAGAAGGGTGAGCGCAACTGTAATTATTTTATCCTGTAGGCAAGCACCTGGATTCTATAATTTCAGATTTAGGAGGCATCAAACAATAAAATGCATGGCTCCATCACTGACATAAACCTATTTCTTAACAAAATGAAGCATGATAGTCTTCCTACAGGCAATGCTGATGTAGACATTGAAAGCAAGAACATTATTTGGATAGAATTTGATTTTCTCTAAAATAGGAAACACGACTGAAAGATGGCAAAGCTACGTGCATGCATTTCTCCTGTCAGGTGTTGGCCTAAAATAAACAGCAGTTTTCATGAGTTCTCTAATCATCAATCCATTTGAAGACTCATGGATTGTAACAGTATGAACATCTGTGGGTTTTTTTCCCCAGTATTTAGCTGGACCAATCATTATGCAGTTGCTAGAAATATATAAATACATAATTCTTTGATAACGTGTTCATGCTTTGACCAGAAAAGGAATGGCTAGAGTTTATAAGGGTATAAATCTATTTCTGAGCCTAATAAAAGAGGAGAACTGCCAGACAGACAGTTGAAGAAGAATGTTATGATCCCTGCATAAATGGAGATGGACCAGGCTGGACTCTAAATCCCAAAATGGGACCCAGACAAACTCCATTATTTGACCAACAAACACTCGTTGAGTTGCTCCTTCATTCTGACTGTGCTTACACGTTGCAGTATATCACTCAATTCTCCCAATGATCGGGTTAAATAAACACCACTAGCCTTTTCATTTTTAAATAGATTGGGACCCAAGTCTCAGAGAGACTAGATATCTTGCCCAGGCTACCAGCCTCATAAAAGGCATATCTGGAATCCACCCACAGATCTGACTGTGTCAAGTAGGAGCTCAGTAAATGTAGGAGTAGGAGCTTTGGGATGCTGATTACAAGGTTTCCATCTCAGTATTAAGCTTGGCACATAGCTCTCAATAAAGACTGTTGACCCAGTGAGCCAAATAAGTCAATTAAACCACAAGTGAATTCCTATCAGTCACATGACAGGGTGAAGGTAGACCTGTGGAATAGAGAGCAATCCTGGCATTTATAAACCAGCCATTTGGGAGTTAGTGGGCTAAGCAAAGCAGCTCTGCAGCTATAAAGCTAACACATGCCTTCCTCTACCTGAAACTGTCCCTTCCCCCTTCATATGGGTAACTCAGGCTCATCTTGAAATCTCAGACAGATCCCACTTCCTCAAGGTCCTGCCCTCCCTGATTAGATCAAATCTCCCTGTTACATACTCTTAAAGCACAGGAATCTTTACCACCTAGAACTTACAGAGTTCAGGTTTCTATTTTATTGTGTGATTGGCATTTCAGCCCCCATGAGACTGTACACGCTCCCTGTGGTGGCAGAGACCATTTGAATTTGGGACACCATTGTGTTCCTGCTGCTTGGACAGGTGAAGCAAGCACCCAATAAATACTTACTGAATATGAGAACAAAAGGTTCAGTTCCCATGATGCCTAACAACAAGCAGAAAGTTGATACCCAGCAGCCATGTCCAGCCCTCTGATGCTCTTTTTAAACAAACTTGGCCATGCAGACTACAACACTAATGAGGTTTCCCTGTGTTGTCAGCATTGCATACCAGCTTCATCTCGTTTCTCCACTCACTTTGAGCCTAATTTCTTACATGAGCAAATATTACCCTGGCATAAAAGGTTAGTCAGGCTATCCAAGGGATGCTGGAACACATCATAATAAATGTAATGAAAGCATTTACTTCCACATGTTCATCACCTGCCATTGATGGGGAGCAGTTTCTAGAAGCACAGAAGACAATGCAGAGACCCCGCAGCAGACATCAACCGGATGTGCTCTTACCAGAACATGCTGGGCAGGTGCACTTACACGTGAGCTCCTTCCCAGCTGGAAGTAAAACGGATCTGATCAAGGTATTGGGATGAAATGTGTTTCTGTAGTAAAGTGGCTCACAACAGCCCTGAATGGAAGAAATTGTTTTCTTGTCCAATCTACCACCAGCTTGCTACTATTAAACAAAGCTGACGAAGCTCCCAGTGATCAATTTCTATTTTAACACAAGAGCCTCTGTTTTCCCCCAAAACATGGTATGAAACCTCTGAGTGCAATTTATTCTCTTTCTTCATACTAAGTGTTCTTGAATCTTGGGCTCCCTCTCTGGCCGAGGATCAAGGAACATGTGAAAGTAGAAACAGCCTGCAGAGAAAGCTTCCTGCTAGGATAACATTTGTCTCGCTGCTTTATCTTTCTCTGAATGTCTCATTTCCATCTTTGACTCAATTTCCTTGACATATCCTGCCCCTTCCCAAGACCAACTTAGGAACAGTTTCTCAGATCCTAAGACCCTACTGTGTCTTTCACACACTGTGACAACTTCCACACTGATGCCCGGATGACTGTTGACTTACCCATCGCTCACCAGTCGGAGCTCTTGGAAGGTACACAGGGTCTTATGCCTGCATCCCAGGGCCTGGGTGGTTTTTGCCTGCAGGGAGATGGAAATAGCTTTGAATCTTAGATTCGAAGGCTGGATGTGTCACTTAACTCAGGTGTCTGCAAGTTTTTTCTATAAAGAGATAGATACTAAATATTTTTAGCTTGCCGGCCATCAGGGCGGTGTTGCAATGCCTTGACTGCTGTCGTAGAACAGAAGCAGCCAAAGACTAGACAGCAATGAATACGTGTGGCTGTGTTCCAAGAAAACTTTATCTATGGAAATTTGAATTCCCTTTTTTAAGATTTTATTTATTTATTTGAGAGTGAGCAAGAGAGAGAGGAGGAGCAGGGGGAGAGGGAGAGGGAGAAGCAGACACCCCCCTGAGCAGGGAGCCTGACATGGGGCTCAATCCCAGGACCCCAGGATCATGACCTGAGCAGAAGGCAGACACTTAACCGACTGAGCCACCCAGATGCCCCCGGGGAAATCTGAATTTCATAGAATTTCCTCATGTCATGAAATGTTACTTTTCTTTGGCTTTTTTCCCAACCATGTGAAAATACTAAAAATGAAAAAAAAATAAAAATGAAAATAAAATTGAAAACCATTCTCAGTTCTCAAACCATACAAAAGCAGGTGAAGGGTCAGAATTGGCCCACTAGGCCCTGATTTCATGACTCCTCCACTTATCAAAGGTGTGACCCTGGGCATATAATTATACCTCTGTGTGACTCTATTTTACCATCTGTGAAGCGACAGCATCTCTATCATAAGATTGTTGCAAAGACTTTGTCAGTTTATTACAAGTACTTAGAACATTACCTGGCATGTAATATGCACTCAGTGTTGGTTTTGTTGCTATTATACTATATGCCTAATAAATGATTTTTAAAATTTGTTTGAGTTTTGTAGCCTATTAACTCCCCATATTCAATCAAATCAAGTACTGAATGGCTGATTCTCTCTTAAACATCTGGTTCTTTCATGGCTCCCCTTGCTAATGCCTTAGCTCAAGATCCTGTCTTAACTCTCCAGGATTACCACAGAAGGCTTTTTATTGGTCCTCTGCAGTCATCTTCCCAATGTAATCCATTTGTCCACATTGGCCATTAGAATGATCCTTCTAAAAGCCAGATGTAATCATGTCATTTCTCTATGATAATCTCCCTGTACTGTTTCCCTAAAATGAGTTCTGTGGATCATTAATTCTAAGAGATGAAAATGCATTTGTTCTCAAAAGAGCTACGTGTTTAAGTAAGAGTAGACAAAACTGAATAAAACAAGATTAAACAGATAATGTTTTTACTGCAGTCCTTATGAGAACTTTTAATATGTTAATGTACATTGTAAATCTCCAGGAAATTGACAAAGTGAGGTAATTTCCCATTTTTAAGTGATCAGTGTTTATCTCCCAGGACTGTTCTAGGGGACATAATTTGGAAAATGCTGGTACATCCAAATCCTTTAGTTTGACATATATGGTCCTCCATCATTCAGGTCCCAACTGGTCTAACTGGCTACAACTGTTCACGTAGCTGTTGTTCTTTTGGAATCTTGCTGCACCCTTGTGCTTGCTCCATCTTCTGTCTGGAATGCTTGTCCCTTCCCTCATTTGTTTGCCTTATTATCCTTAAAGAAGTACTCCCTACTCACGTTGGGCAAGGTCAAGGGGTTTTCCTTCACGTTCTCAGAAATATGTATTCATTCCTTGATTAGAGCATTTATCACATTACCTAGAGTTTTTTTTACATCAAACCAATGACTGTGAGAGAATAGAAACTAGACTGATTTTTTAAAAAGCCTTAAAATAAAGTCTTTTGCTTCTAAGTCTGACTTCATCTCTCACACCCTATGATAAAAACACTAGAGAGAACATTATGCCGATCCATTTTCTGGTTGGGGACAATGAGACTTGACAAGTTCCGTAAGTTATCCTCAAGTCAAAAACAAGTTAGAAACCCGATGTAATAGCTTTCAACCCCAGCCCATTGTCCTCTCTATTACACTACATAGCCTCCCCTACTAAAGCATGCCCGGCTAGCACAGTAGTCATAACTTCTCCCTGATGAGTGCCCTTGACATAGGCATGGGCTAAAGAGCAGCATCCAGTGGAAGCCCAGGGTTGAGTGAGCTGAGAGATCCAGGCCCAACTATTCCCCACATGGCCCGTCTATACAACCAGGACTCAGAATTCTACTGATGAAGCCAAATCACAAGTTCTTACAAGAACCCACAAGGGAATCTTGCCAGTTGTGGGCTCAACCTCACCTTCTTTCTCCCTGGCCAGCCATCCATGCACCTTCTTTTTACTTCCTGTGGGTTCCTAGCACTGAGTCTTCTCTCCAAAGCTGCCACCTCTAACTCTATCCCTAGGATCGAGTCTTTCCAGCCCCCGCCTCCCCCACTGGCTCCTCCTGAAACAGACTCATCACATGGGGATAAACACTAGGTAATAAAAATGACAAGCACGGACAAGTGTCTATGAGAATGGTCCTAGTTGGCATTGGGAAAACATTCTCAATTCCTCATTTAGCATCAGGCATCTAGGATCCAAGATAATTTAGGGTTAAGTACTGTGTTACCTCCTGTCATTTTGGAATGAGCTAATTTTATAGGCCTCTCTTGCTCCTTATTTATGAACAGGTTTACCATATGATAGCATTCATTTCCTTTGTATCTTCCAAAAGGCTTTTCTCCCCTTTCTCCTAGTTAACCTGTAGGATCCATATTAGTCTAGATATTTATACCCATTAATAGTGAAAGGGGAGGGAGAAAAGTCTCAATGCCTCTCAAAAGAGGCATTGCCTCTCTGCAATGACTATTGATAAGGGTCACAGACCCAAGAAGAAGGAGAAGGCACACTCAGATGGGTTTCTAAAGAGAAGTTAAGCAAAGTACTACTTACAGAGGTAGGGGCAAGGTTATGGGCCTCTAAAAGGCATGGTAAGTAACTGTAGGACTAACAACTGCAGAAAGCCAAAAATGTCATAACCAACTCTCTAGGCTGCATGGGCAAGGAGAGGAAATGGTGTCACTAGAACCAAAAAAGGGTGGCCAGGAAGGACTCTCAGATAAGTAAATTGCAGCCCCTGCTGACCTACAGCTCTGATACAGAATAGAGATACCCCAACTCTTCTCTTCCCACCCTCCAGTCTCCTGCCCATGCCTCTCATAGCCCAAACCCACTTGGAAGTCAGAGCTCAAGGAAGTCCAGGTGATATAGTTCATAGGGGCCTGAGCCCTGGGCCACAAACAGGGCAGAGAGGAGCAGACAATGATGGGGGAGTGGGGGTTGGGGATGGAAACAAACATAGAACAATGTAAGTCACAAGTTACCATGATTCAAACAAGAAAATACAAGCGTCTCCCTGGTTTTCTCCTGCAGGAGTTTGTTGGGGGAGGTCACTGAGAGGACACAACTGCTGGTTGACCCGTGAGCTGGCCCCTCACAATCAGAGGCTTCTTACCTCCTCCCCTGTCCTTGGAATGTGCATTCACTTGGCTTCCCTGCTTCCAGAAACTGCCCCAAGGACACAGCCTTGACAGAGTGATGTGGTGTTGAGACTATCTGGATGGTGTACGTGACTGACCTAATTAGAACCTCTGTGTAAACTTTTAAGATTTGGTGGGGAGGTAGAGAGATCCACTTGTCTCTTGACTGCCAAAGACAAGCCTCATATGTAAGTTCCCTTACTTATTGAACCTGCCACCTACCCATCTAGACTGGCCTGCCTCTTTCAGTCTCTCCCTGCCCTCCCTGTATGGGAACTGGTTTCAGGTTTCACCCAGGAAGCTCCCAAGGAGGTTGCTAACCAACAGAATTTGTATGGAATGTTTGCAAAAGCACCTTGATTTAGCCTTTCAATCTCTCTCTCTCTCTCTTTTTTTTTTTTTTTTTTGAAGATTTTATTTATTTGACAGAGAGAGAGGGAACACAAGCAGGGGGAGTGGGAGAGGAAGAAGAAGCAGGCTTTCTGCTGAGCAGAGAGCCTGACTCGGGGCTCAATCCCAGGACCCTGGGATCATGACCTGAACCGAAGGCAGAGGCTCAACGACTGAGCCACCCAGGTGCCCCACCTTTCTCTCTTGATAAAACATCCTCTAGTGCTTCCCCTCCATGGACCCCCATCATGTGATGTGAGTAATTATACTATTTTAAAGGACATCTGTGGTTTCTCTCTTCCTGGTGCCTTTGCCCCTTTTCCGGTCATAGCACCTCAACTTTCCTTGGGGGAAGGATCTCCCTCTCAGTCCCTGTGGTCCAGGTGACCCTCTAACCCAGCACCAGAAATGAGGCTGCAACCTGAGGTAGCCGGTCAGCATGTTCTATCACCCTGATCACAGTCATGGGTTTGGGAATAGGCTGTAACTCAAACTGGTCCCCAAAAAACCTAATTCAAAGACTTTGCTAGAGGTCTTGGGAAATAGAAAGTGTTTTTCAGTTTTGTTGCTAACCTGCAAAAATGTGATTCTGGGGTTTCCAGAGCTATTTTCCATTTTACAGAGAAGCCTTGCCTGAAACAGCCGCCAGCTCAGATGAATGCAGAGCAGAATCATGGAGACTGGGAGAGGGAAGGTAGGGGAGAAGGGGGAAACTGTGGGAAGAGGTATAAGAACAGAGGGAGAGAGAAGAGAAAGAGACAGATTCCAAGACCCAAAGAAACTGCTTGAGCCCCTGAATCGAGCTGTGTGTGAACAGTATTCCTGAACCTTCCTGGTATATAAGTCACTAAATTCTTTTGGGGGGCTTGAAGCAGTTAAAGTTGCAGCTTGGTTACTTGAAACTAAAGCCTCCAGATTAATACAGGTGTTGTGCAACTACAAGGCTCCCAATGAGAGAAGACTGTGCCATCAAAAAACACTCTTGAGAACTATATAAGACTTGGCCAAAAGCTTTGAGATAGGCTTACAGCAACATACTGCTGGTGGTGCCACAGACTCTAGGTCTGAGAGGGGCTCTCCTGTGTGATGGCCAGCCCGGGAGCTCTCAGTGTTCTCTTAACTTATCCCAGGGCCTCAAAGGGCTTTGGCTAACAAAACACCTCTAAAGTTTCAGTGAATTCTCCTACACACTGTCCCTTTCGTGTCCATCTGTCTTCCTTTATCCCTAAAGATGGAGAACAGATTCCTTTTCTCAGCCCACACTGTCCTCTAGACCACACGACACTCCTTTCCTGAACATAAAATAAGACTTAAAAATTGGCTTAAACAAGTGTTAGAAAGAGAGATTCCTTGCATTGGGAACAGTGCTTTCAGCTTAGCAAGGCGCTAGTCATCTAAGTATAGGCAATACTTCCCCCAGATTAGTGACCACCTCTGAGCAGGCGGTAGCATCCTCCCAGCTCTGACAAGGGGTCAGATTTCAAACTCAGGGGTGGCTCAGCACTGTTCACATCTTGCATGTAACAAGAAATCACCTCCATCTGAATATGGCAGCTGATGAGGCATGGTTTCCTAAATGTAGAGAAATGTTTTCCTAAAAAAATAAGTCCGTGGGATCCTGAGAGGTAAAAATTCTCCATGGTCATGTAAGTGTTTAGAGTTTTCAGGTAAACAGGTAGGACTTCTTGAGGTTTCTAGTATAATCCATGTGCAAGGTTAACTTAAAAAGGGAAGATACCATACACAATATTTTTCAATCACATTCAACCATGGGTTTTTGTTTGCTTGTTTGTTTGGGGTGCATAAAATAGGATGAAGTATTACACAAAAGACCCTATAAAAAAATGTAAAGGATCATTCTCCAGCTACCCAAGAAGGGAAGCCTCCAGAGTAGACATAAATGGAGAGCTGTCATCACCTGTGGTTTGCACAACAGCAGCTCTATTTTAATGTCACCAGCACTCACCCAGCCAGCTCAAGCCTTCTCTCGCCTCCCTTAACTGAACTCCCCAGGAGGCAACCATCAGTGTTGACTGTGAATGTGACAGCTGATGTCTGGCCAGGAAACAGCTGTCAGAGTCCAAGTCCCTTGTGACCACAGCAGTCCATGTGGCCTGAGACTCCACTTAGGGGGAATCACAAAATCTGATCCCTCACAGACATGGCTCCACCTCAAATGTGCACAGTCAAGCTCCCTGAGCAACAGCAAGACAGACGGAAGCCTCTCTCCTTCCAGGTTGATTTTTATTGCTATTATAGTACAATTTGGTCCCATTCCACATCATTATATTTGATAACTGTCATAAACCTGAAACCACTGCTATTTGATGTCAGCCCAAAGTCATTCCCGGAACTGAACCATGCCAGGCTCAATCAACAAGCCCTTGTCAGCTTCCCTTACTGCATCCATGTAAATAACCTGCCTGCTCACTCTTGTCAAAAACTCCAGGTGAAGGCATCAGGCAGGTGTTCAGCAGTTCTTACATCCCAAGACAAACTATCTGTAGCTCTTCTTTTAAGGGAAGACCACAACAGGACAAGATTTTCTTTATCCTACAGGCAAACATGGTGTTCTGACGTTTGAAAGTAAGAAAATTAAAATATGTATCGGATGCCTGACCAGGATCTTAGAAAGAACTTGTTTTGATTCTTAAAATCTTTTTTTTTTTCTAAAACTGGTGAATAGTTCATTTGGTTTGGGTCCAATGCTATAAAGATTGTAGTCTGGGGTTTCATTCCCCCGTGGCATTGTTAAACAACTCACAGAGCAAAGCTCCATTCCTCAGGACAGATATAACCCTTCTCTTTCCTGCCCCTATGGAAGAGTAACTTACCAGGTAGGGGTAGGGGCATTGTATTTTCATAGGGTTAGAATTATTGTGTGTTGTTTCTCACTATAGATAATGTATATGAAGGTATCAAGCACTTATAAAATGCCCAATAAATGTTAATTTCCTTCTTGTGTTTTTTTTTTAAGTAGGTTTCATGTCCAACATTGGAGCCCGATGCAGGGCTTGAACTACCTGACCCTGAGATCAAGACCAGAGCTGATATCAAGTGTCAGACACTTAACAAACTGAGCCACCCAAACACCTCTCCTCCTTGAATATTTTTGCTTCTTACAGAAAGTCACTTAAGTTGAGACCTGTAGAAACATAAGGACACTCCTTCAAGGCCTCAACCTTCCCAGTAAACAATTTCATTTTGCCTTACATGAACTTGAAAATGTTCCCATGAGGCCTTGCTGGCCCTATTATCAAAACATAAAAGCCAGAACATTGGAGATATCAGCTAAAAATAGGGACTGTGAGGTAAGATGGATCTGGATTTAAATCCCACCAGTTTCTAGCTGTGTGAATTGGGGCAGGTTATAAAGCTGCTGGGAATCTATCTCTTAATCCTTAAAATGGGGATAAATATTTGAAGCTACCTCAAAGGACTGTGGGAGCAAAAATCAGACAGGTCAAGCAAAATGCTTAGCACAGTGCCTGACACAGAGTTAGTACATAATAAATCAAGGGATAGGGATTTTTTTTCCCCAAAATATTAAGATCATATGCTCTCCAGCCAGACTCTCTAAGTCCAAATTCTGGTCCTGTCAATTACTGACTGTATCATTTGGGGGCAAATTCCTTAAATAAGTGTACCTCAGTTTTCTCAATCGTAAAAATGAGGACATACCTATCGCATGATGTTGTGGAGGAGTAAATGAATTAATTCATGTAGAGAACTTAGAACACTATTTGGAAATTAGTAAATGCTAAGTGTTACCTATTATGTACTTGATCCACGTATCTAACCTAGTCAGCCTTGGCTGCGTTCTTTGACTGGTAATCACAAGTCAGTTGTCCGGAACACCCTTGTTTTCTTGATGATTCAAGGACACATCAGGCATCTAACATGATTATAATGGAGGATAGTAGGAAGAAAGGTAGGCAGGGGCAAAGGGACACCACCCCCCCACACATCACCCCCATCCTAAGGAAACTACCCTTAAAAAGAAAAAGACCCCATCATGTTCTAGGCTTTACAGAAAGGAAGGGAATGGCCTTGGGCATCTTAACCCAGGCCCAGGGGCTAGCTCAACAGCCCGTTGGATATTTAAACAAAGAGCTTGATCTAGTGGCCTGCAGCTGCCTGGCATGCCCTAGGGTGGTGGGAGCAGCACCACCCTGGAAGGAGCCCTCCACCCTTTCCCACAGAAACAACTACCTGATAGGTAGATGAGCACGTAGACAAAAACCTGATTGGGTGACAGACATATGGGGGATTAATCAGATTAAAAACCTGCCAACAATCTCATGAAAACCCCTGGACTTAGACACTCCGACAGCAACCCTCTCGGGCCCCCCCCACTCTTCTGGAGCTTTGTACTATCACTTAATCAACTTTGCTTTGCTGCCCACCACTTTTCTGTCTCATTCACCTCTTCATTCTTCGAAGTGGCATGACCAAAAACCACGGGCATTAAAGGAAAAGAAATCCTGGGGCACCTGGGTGGCTCAGTCATTCAGTGTTTGCCTTCAGCTCAGGTTGTGATCCCGGGGTCCTAGGATCAAGCTCCCCATCGGGCTCCCTGCTCGGTGGGAGGCCTGCTTCTCCCTCTCCCACTCCCCCTGCTTGTGTTCCCTCTCTCGCTGTGTCTCTCTCTGTCAAATACATAAATAAAATCAAAAGAAAAAAAAAAGGAAAAGATATCCTGAAACAATTAGAGATATTTAATGGGTAAAATGTGACTTGAGTCACCACCGAGAGTGAAAAGGCCATGGGAGGAAGAGTCTGGAAATCTTGGTTCTAGTCTACTTAAATGTTATTAGGTGTATGGCAGTCTGTTTCCTTCAGAAAGGACAATTATCCGTAGTGGATCCTGTGAGGATCAACAAAATCCCCTCAGGCTCACATCCTCTAGCTTCTGGGAATATTGGTTGCTAACAGCTCACAGCTGCAATCCTCACTGAAAATTACCGCCTGCAGCAGAGAACTGCCCCACCCAGGGTCATGTCCCCTCCCCTAATGGATAGCTTTCCTTTAGATTTGAAAGCCCCACCCTTTGCCTAACTTTGTAACAGCTCTGAATGACAACCCAACCCCAGTGTTTCCCTTAGGGTGAGTGGTGGGCCTTAGTTGCAATTCCACTGTGGAACAGCCACTTCTATTGCCCAATCCTGCCTTCTCACTTCCTGACAGGTCCATCTCCTGAGAATACTCCTTAGTAAGCTTTCCTCATGCAACTCCTCAGAGTCTGTTTTCAGGGAGTTCAGTGTAAGACACTATGCTAGGTGCTGTTCTAACAACCAGAGATAACAAGAAACAAATATTTTTTTGAGCACCAACACATACAAGAAGACTATCAGCTCCCGGGAAATACCAAAGAAGATAAATATGGAAACTGTCCTCAAAAAACTAGAGCCTAGGGGCGCCTGGGTGGCTCAGTCATTAAGCGTCTGCCTTCAGCTCAGGTCATGATCCCAGGGTCCTGGGATCGAGCCCTGCATCAGGCTCCGTGCTCCATGGGAAGCCTGCTTCTCCCTCCCCTGCTCCCTCTGATTGTGTTCCCTGTCTCGCCGTGTCTCTCTCTGTCAAGTAAATAAATAAAAAATCTTAAAAAAAAAACAAAACAAAACTAGAGCCTAATAGGGAACACAAAGGTTACATACTAAATGCATTTAACGCATTATGAAATAGAAACAAGCATATTATGAGTGCAGAGAGTGGAGACATGAAGTAGTGGGGGATAAGGAGAGAAAGGAGGGTGGTGACTCCATGAAACTTACTGGGGAAGTGATTTTTTTAACTGACCACTATTTACATAGACCAGGAATCTCCTCCAAAATATCAAAGTTCATTGGTTTCTAACCAATTAAATCATTATTTCCAAAATGGCACACACAATGAGAGTTCTCATTGTTACTTGCCTAAAAGTATCTATTTTTTTTTTTAAAGATTTTATTTATTTATTTGACAGAGACAACGAGAGAGGGAACACAAGCAGGGGGAGTGGGAGAGGGAGAAGCAGGCTTCCCGCAGAGCAAGGAGCCCGATGCGGGGCTCGATCCCAGGACCCTGGGATCGTGACCTGAGCCGAAGGCAGACGCTTAACGACTGAGCCACCCAGGTGCCCCAAAGTATCTATTTTTTATTATTTATTTATTTGAGAGAGAGAAAGAATAAGAAAGAGAGAGAGAGATTGAGAGAATGAGTGGGGAGAGGGGCCGAGGAAGAAGCAGACTCCCCATGGAGGAGGGAGCCTGATGCAGGACTCAATCCTAGGACTCCGGTATCATGACCTGAGCGAAAGGCAGATGCTTAACCAACTGAGCCACCCAGGCACCCTTGCCTAAAAGTATCTAATTATCATGTAAACTATTTAATCTGCTCTGAGGTCAGAACATGTTTTCCTTCCATAATTCACTTATCATTAAAAATCTAGAATCACTTGATTTATAACTATATAATCCTGGTTGGGATTTAAACATTTAAATCCACGTTTAAATCCATGTTCACTCATGGTACTCTGTTTCAAGCTAAGTGGTGGTTTTAGACTATACAAATTCCATGAGACAGAATTTTGCCTAATTTAATTTTTAGTATGTAGGAGCCAATGGCAGCTTGCCTTAAAATGTGCCACTTGGTCATATTGATTATTTTCAATTAACAGTTTTTAAGAAACAGCCAATGCAAGAGGAACACTCTGAATGCTCCTTTGTCTCCAGAATGTAAGAAATAAATCCCCTATGTGAAAGGAACCCTCCCTGTACCAGGAGGTAAAGAGATATCCTTATCACCAGACATAGGGAATTCAGAGCCAAAAAGGCCATATAAAAAAAAAAAACGTTACTTTTTACTAATTTACTGCCCTGGCCCAAATTCTGTTTAAAATCCCTCATGAGTTGAAGTTCTTACCAAAGTTTTCTTTGACCTGTCAATTCATCGCAGATTTATTGTCTCACCTAAAAAATATAAAAATTGCCGGTCTTGGGGGTGCCTGGGTGGCTCAGTCGTTAAGCATCTGCCTTCAGCTCAGGTCATGATCCCAGGGTCCTGGGATCGAGCCCTGCACCGGGCTCCCTGCTCTGCGGGAAGCCTGCTTCTCCCTCTCCCACTCCCCCTGCTTGTGTTCCCTCTCTCGCTGTGTCTCTGTCAAAAAATAAATAAAATCTTTAAAAAAAAAAAATTGCCGGTCTTGGTCATTTCTTTTGGTCTCCATTTCATTAATGGGCCTTCATGCACACGTAGTTCAACTTTGTTTTTATCTACTATTAACCTATCTCTTGTCAATTTAATTCTTATGATGTGGGAAACAAAGGCAGAAGAAAAAGTCTTTCCTACATCACTTAGACCAGAAATCTGAAGGAGAGAAATTTTTCCTCCCTGATATTGGGAAATTGTCCCCCTATCTTAATTTCCCCCCACATGAAGAAGTTCAAGAGACTGGTGTTTCCAGCCTCTCTCCAACCCTCCTGGAAAAAGGAAGGCATGATGCCATGCTTGAGAGGTAAAACTGCTGAATTCTGGCGTTGAATATTATAAAGTCCACTTGCATACAGGTATTTGGCATATTATCCACTGCCTGATCTTAGCAGTAATAAAGTTATATTTTGGGTTCTATCTAATTTCTTTGTCTCATATCTTAACTTGGGTGCTTAAACTCCTACAGTTTTAACATTAAAATCCTGGGTAGATTCTGAAATGAGAATTCTGACAAGGTTATGACACTAGAATTCAATCTAGGCTGTCATATTGCATTTCTAGTGAGGTTATAACATGACAATACAAGGCTTGACAAATCTCTAGAGTTTCAGTTGTGTTAAAAACAAAACAAAACACAAGCCCAAAATGGAGTCATTTGTCCTCTGCAACAGCAAACCAAGACCTAATTACAGTTTCAGACTATCCCAGGAATGTGACCTTTAAAAAAGTCAATCTGAAATTTCCTTACCAGCACTAGCGAGATTATCTGCTTAATAAAAAAAAAAACCAACAACAACATAACCTGCCATTCTATTTCCCCCCAAAAAAGATGTCTTACCCTGAAACAATCCCTCCTTTTCTTTTGCTAATAATTCCCTTGCCCCACCCTCTTCCTATCAAAACCTTTCATTTTGTAAAACTCCTCAGAGCATCTCCTTACTTGCTGTATAAGTTGCTACCCAATTCATGAATTGCTTAATAAAGCCAATTAGATCTTCAAATTTATCCTCTTGAATTTTGTTAACAGTTGTTATAAATATGGAGGCAAAACCCAATTTAGTCTTAATTACTCTGCTTTTCTCCCCTTTGAAGAACCAATAGCTCACAGGGTTTTTTGTTGAGGTGGTTGGGGGGGGGGGAGGGGGGTTGTGTTTTTTTTGTTTTGTTTTGTATTTTTATGCTAAAGGCCAAGGTATGAGAGGCAGTTGAGAAAAAACCCATTTAAACTACTCTTTAGTTAAGCTGGACTTATTTCAAATCCAAAAGGACTCAAGGAGACAAGCAGGCTCATGGTTACATGGTCATTTGTTTTAGAATCATTTCCCCTTCCCCACAACATACAAATCTCTCTAGTCCTCACTTATATGTCTACTATACTCATAATCAAAAGCATTTCTCTCTGTTCTGATCAGATCATATGTAATGCAAACCCCCAAACACAAATCTAACTCCTACATGCCCTCTGGGAGGATTTTGTCAATAACAAAAAAAAAAAAAGAGAGTTTCAGCTGGTAAAAAGTACTTTTGAAGGTCTCAAGAAGTTTGCAAAAACAATCCAAGTAACCTGGGCAACATCTCTATAAATCTCAGCCTCTTTGGAAATCAGAGATTCAGTAGCCTAAGAATATAGGGAAGATGAAGCAGAGTTAGTATCTCCTAAGACTGTTCTCCTCATTATTCTGTGATGACTAAGTGTTGGTAACTATGTTGTGTTTCCTCAGATGGTTTTGTGCCTCGATCCCAGTAAATCACAGCTTGGGTTCTTAGAAAATATGTGATTCCCACTGACACTCAATCCCACCACCATTCTTATGGCCAAGCTATCAACATCTTTCTCCTGGCCTCAAGCAACAACCTGCTAACTGGTCTCCTTGCATCCTTTCTTGCTCCCTTCCAGCTCAGACTCCACACACCAATCACAGAGGTCCCATTAACTGACACTCTACATCGTAGAAGACAGAAAAGCATCCCACATGGCAAGGACCTGGCCTGACACTGTCACTACATAATGGAGTTGATGGAGCTGGCATAGCCCAAACAATTAGGCCTGGGTGGTTTCCTGTTGACTATCCATAATTTCACAGAGTATCAACATCAGACAACATCGGATGGATCAAGATAAAAACAAGACCTTTTGTAATCATGCCTGAACAGACAACATATAAACATTGTCCAAACCACCAAAATGACCAGATATCCCTGAGCCCTGCCCTTCCCAGATAATGGTGATTGCTGCTTCTTTACCAATTCAACTCTAGTTTCACTCCTTTCCTTTAAGACTGAGAAACCCAATTATAGGTTTATCCCATTCTAAGCACACAATCCAGAACAAAGCTTTGCTTCCCCAAAGCCTCTTCAAATTACAAGATTCAATCCCAATCCTATAAACCCCTTCTAACACCATTTTACGGAGACATTCCACTGTTCTCTGTGAGCATTCTCCTGTGAAAATTAACAGAGAAACCTCACTAAAATGGAGTCGAGAGGCCAGCAGGGGGAGCTTTCACGCCCTACCACATGCCCTTAACTGCAGCCTCAAGAGGAAGCGACAGACCTTTCTGGTCCTACTGCTCTACCTACTTTACTATCCCAACAGGACGAAGCAAGGTTTTTCTCCTCTACCAGCAACAGCCCAGCCAATGACAGGCTCTCACAACTCAGCCAATGAAAAGCCACTACACTGTGAACACCCAGTTTACTCCAGTGGACTCTGTTTACAACAGTCCCTCCTATCTTCAACTGTTTCTCTGTAAAAGAGTGTTCCTTGGGGCACCTGGGTGGCTCAGTTGGTTAAGCGACTGCCTTCGGCTCAGGTCATGAACCTGGAGTCTCAGGATCGAGTCCCGCATCGGGCTTCCTGCTCAGCAGGGAGTCTGCTTCTCCTTCTGACCCTCCCCCCTCTCATGTGCTCTCTCTCATTCTCTCTCTCAAATAAATAAATAAAATCTTGAAAAAAAAAAAGAGTGTTCCTTTCCTTTGTTCTATGGTTTTGACCTAGCATGCGTGTCCCAAATTGCAATTCTCTGCTATTCCTGACCAAACTCATTTTTGCTGATAAAATAACTGATGCTTTTATTTTTAAGATTAACACTCCAATATTCCTATGACCACTAAACTCACTTTTGAACCGTGGGTGTGTTCTGGTGGTCTTCAGCTGCAGAGCACTGACAACCATTTAGCTCGGGCAGCTTAGAGTTATTCAGCCAGACCACGTGGGTTCAAATTCCAGCTCTGTCACTCGCTCCCCACCGCATACTTCCTAGGCCAAGTGACACCACTTTCTTGTGCCTCAATATGCTCATTTGTCAAACAGGGAAAATGTTTATTTCCTTCAAAATTTTTTGAGGATTATAAAGTAATACCTGTAAAATACACAGAATACATTACTTAAAACACACAGCTGGCCAAATCACTCCTATTTAAACTAATAGGCAAAATCATGAATACATCTAAAAAGGTCTACCTACCTCTTCAGCCTCTTGGCACCCTAATTTTCTCCTCTATAAAATGGGCCTAAAAATATCATTATCAATAATGACGCAAAGATACATTTCAAAAAACATACTGACCGTGTCTTTGGAAAACCTCTCATCACCAGCACTTAATAGGCACACAACAAATGTTATTTTACCTTCCTCCTTTGGGAATATTATTAACTCTTTCAGTGGGATTAGATGAGACCAGTGCAATTCAAACTGCATTCTGTGGAATACTCCAGGTAGGTGTTTTAGGGTTCTGCAAAATTTTATTTTAATTTTTTTTTTAAATTTTATTTATTTGACAGAGAGAGATAGCGAGAGCAGGAACACAAGCAGAGGGAGCGGGAGAGGGAGAAGCAGGCCTCCCGCCGAGCAGGGAGCCCAACTCGGGACCCTTGATCCCAGGACCCTGGGATCATGACCTGAGCCGAAGGCAGACGCTTAACGATTGAGCCACCCAGGTGCCCCTTATTTTAATTTTTTAAGAAAAACTGACATAAGACTGCTATTGTTATCCATAATATCCTGGAATCTATACAAAAAATAGTACCTTAATGCCTTAGTATCTCACAACAAATAGAAAATCAGTAAATGTTGGTTGAATAAAGTTCTAAATTCAAATTGAGTTTGAAATTTGTTTCATCAAAATGACTTCCTGCATTAATATTATACCAAACAAATGTTATAAAACTTGAGTTTGTAAATTTATGCTATTAAAAATTTAATGTTTCATATATTAAGATTCTAAGCATTTTTTTGTCCAGAAGAAAAAAAAGCTTCTGCAAGCACAAAAGTTAAAATATAACTTGACAGGATCATCTCTAGGCACCTTCTGGTTTGGGGTTCCGAGGTGTTTGTATATACTTTGGAGCATCCCAAACACTTAGGATTAAAGGAAAGTCGCACAATATCCTGTATCACTTCAACAGGGATGTTGTTTGCTACCTAAGAAGGCAATTGCTGCTTTTTAAATATGTGGGCTATTTGCCTAGAGAGGCAGAAAAAAAAAGTGTTCACTTTGCAGAAAATGTCTCTGTCCTGTATTACCCACAGATGCCAAGATGGCCATAAACACATACACATACCATGACAACTGTTGGCCTCCTGATTCTGTGTGCAGTGAATTATACTTGCAGTGCTGGGATATTACTTTTAGAGACCCCAGTAACAAACTCTTGAGATGAATGCACTCCCTCCTGCCTAAATAATGCTATCAAGCTATACTGAATCATGTTATTCTTAACAATCCAAACTCCACTAAGAAAAAAATCCAACAAGGCCCTGTTCAGCATTCCTTTGATTACAGGAGCTAAGATGTTGAAATATTTTAAACATAGACTGTTTAAAGGTGGTCATGATAACAGATATTAGACTGGAAGAAACTGATCATCACCTCCACGACATGGCTTAATAAGCAATCATCATAGCGTTTCCAAGTGTCGGAAGTGATCTAAGCCAATCCTGTCACATAGCAAATAAGGAATTATTTGCATTATACATTGAGGTTCAGAGAAAGGATGTGGTTTCTTCATGCCCAACTGGTAATGTTGTAAAAATACTAAACCACAATTTCAGTCTCCCAACCCTTCCTATTATACCATATGTATTCAATATACCTTTAATTGAGATCTAATTGAATTCCAGTACATGGTCTAGCAGAAAGAATATTCCCTTTCTGGGAACATGGTGGACAAATAAATGACTCTCCCACAGAAGATAACAAAAATGCTTGTACATGTTTTTAAATCTTTATAAATGCAAAGATTATTGAGGGAACAAAATAAGGAATAGTTATTTGAGTATTTGAGGCCAAAAACTAAGTGAATAGAGGTAGACCACTGAGGCCATCTTTTAACTTTAGGACAGTAGTTAAATCTGTTGAAATTAACCATTGATTTTCATGTTCTTGCCAGGCTCAAAACACTAAATATCAAGTTCAAGGATATCCAAGAGTGGACCCAACCCATAAAGCTAAAAACCCAAAGAACTATACTTTTGGAAAATGGGTGAATTAGAAAAAAAAAAAAAAAAATGTGTTCTCTATTAGGGGACTGCAAAAAAGTTTGCCTTTCTGGAATCTCAACAATGAAAGAAATTAAAAACAAATCCCCAGAATGTTTAACCCACAACCTTGCCTTCACATGAGCTCACTGCCCGAATTCACACTACATGGATACCCCACAAAACCTCAAACCAAGAATTTACTTTAAATTATTACCATTTTGGTAGCACCCCTAAACACTGAGCAGAAGAAAATAAAATTCATTCCTGGGATAATCCACCCTCAGTCCAGGCTTTGAAGAATCCCCATTGGTAACATTCCAAGAAACATATTCTCATAATAGAGATTCATTAAAAATATATGCAAAGAAATAAGCAGATAAAGACTCACAAAGATTTCAGATACTGAGGTTATCAGACACGGAAATAAAACATGCATTCATATTCACTTTAAAAAAGAAGAAATTGCAAATCTCCAAGCAACTTTGCAGAAGAACTAAGCTAGAAATAAAAAAAATGTAATACTTGATATTAAAAACTCAAAGAACGATCTAGTTTCAGGTAAGAAGGAGTAAATAAGCACACTCTGCCTATCCTTCCCATTGAATGAATCCATAAAGCTTACATGCAATGCATGGAACAGCTTTGTGAGGATTCTGAAAAGTAAACAAGTATGCCAACTGGGGAAGAAAACCAGAATTTGAAGTACCACCAAACCAGCAGGGAGGTTACCACTTTTTCCTACTGGTATCTTCTGACCGGGAATCAGTGTAACCCAAAACCCAGAGCCGGGCATCAACACTGACAGAGACCACCACAGGAAAAGGAAAGAGGTCTCCTAACATAAAGGAAGAATAAGAGAAATCTCCTTTTTTCTCTCTCTCTCTTTCTTCTGTTCTCTTGCAGCACAGCACCCAAATAGTTTCACATCCAGAGAAGCCACAACACTGTACCAAAAAGGTACCCCCAAGAGCCCAAAACTCTGAAGAAGGAGAACCTTCCTCTTCAATCAGAGAAGCTGTCATTCCAGAGAGTGGGGTAAACCCCTATTGATCTTTTTTTCTCTCTCTGTCCTTACCCTCTTGACATTCCCAGATATGGATTAAAATTGCCAAAAATTAGAAACAAGCCAAATGTCCTTTGATGGATGAATGGATAAACAAACTATGACACATCTAAATGATAGAATACTGTATAGCAATAAAAAAGAAAAAAAAAACTAAGACAGACTCAACCACTTAGATGAACCTCAAATGAATTATGCTGAGAGAAAGAGGACAGTCTCAAAAGGGTTACACACTGTAATTGATTTTATTTATACAGTATTCTGGAAAAGACAGAAGTATAATGACAGAGAATAGATCAGTGATTGCCAGGGACTAGAGGCAAATAACTTACTCAGAGGCTCATATGAGAAACAGAGCTAGTGAACATACTTCAGTACTTCATGACGTAATGAGATCCCTGCAGTTAGAAGTGTTTAAAGCCCCAGCTAGGTAATAATATATCAGGGATATTAAAGAAGGAATTCATGCTTTAAAGTTCGCATAGATGTCCTTTAAAGATGCCATTCCTGGAAAACAGTATGGAGGTTCCTCAAAAAGTTGAAAATAGAGCTACCATATGATCCAGCAATTGCACTACTGGGTATTTACCCCAAAGATACAAAAGTAGGGATCCGAAAGGGTACGTGCACCCCGATGTTTATAGCAGCAATGTCCACAATAGCCAAACTGTGGAAAGAGCCAAGATGTCCATCGACAGATGAATGGATAAACAAGATGTGGTATATATACACAATGGAATATTATGCAGCCATCAAAAGGAATGAGATCTTGCCATTTGCAACGACGTGGATGGAACTGGAGGGTATTATGTTGAGCGAAATAAATCAAACAGAGAAAGACATGTATCATATGACCTCACTGATATGAGGAATTCTTAATCGCAGGAAACAAACTGAGGGTTGCTGGAGTGGGGGGTGGGGTGGGAGGGATGGGGTGACTGGGTGATAGACACTGGGGAGGGTAAGTGCTCTGGTAAGCGCTGTGAATTGTGCAAGACTGTTGAATCTCAGATCTGTACCTCTGAAACAAATAATGCAATATATGTTAAGAAAAAAAAAGAAGAAGGTAGCAGGAGGGAAAGAATGAAGCAGGGGAAATTGGAGGGGTAGACGAACCATGAGAGACGATGGACTCTGAAAAGCAAACTGAGGGTTCTAGAGGGGAGGGGGGTGGGAGGATGGGTTAGCCTGGTGGTGGGTATTGAGGAGGGCACATTCTGCATGGAGCACTGGGTGTTATGCACAAACAATGAATCATGGAACACTTCATCTAAAACTAATGATGTAATGTATGGGGATTAACATAAGAATTAAAAAAAAAAAAGAAATAGTAAAGATGCCATTCCACCTTTGAGAGACTCTAACTTTAAAATAAAGTCTGAAAAAAATAAAACAAAGTCTGGTTTGCATTGAAATATACCTGGCCATACCTAACATTAAAGAAATATAGTCCCTACACTTTTGGGTTTGACAGCTCATTGAAAAATCCTCAACAAATACCTTTTTAAAAAAAAATTTGTACAATCAATATATTTATATTGGAATGCCAACTTTATAATAAATGCTAAGATGACCAAATAAATTAAGACATATTCATCACCCTCTACAAATATGTAATATTGCTGGGAAGAGAAATCATTAATACCTGCAATGTTAACCAACATACAAAAGTTAAACACTAATGCGCAGTAATAATATAAGAAATTCCATGAGTAAGAGCTTGATGGACAGGCAGTAAGAGCTATGGAGAGGCAAGGAATTTACTGGATATTTTCCATATGCCCTTCCAGACCGCTGTCTATCCTGTCTTTACCCACTGTGTGGCCATGAGGCTGACCCATACAGATATACCAACAGACTCCCGCTTCCAGATTCCGATTGGATTCAGTCAATGGGAGGCCCAGTAGGAGATCAAGAGGGCAGAATAAGTGAGGCAAATGTGTTTATTTCCCTGGTTCCTGCCTGCCCGTTTACTACAGGCTCCTATTAGATGTCCATCCACCACTCTACTTTCCCTTTCAGCCTACAGACGGTAATGGTTTCCAGCTATCACTAGCCTCAGGGTGCTTCACCATTCCTTCTTGGTTTTCCTCAATGTTGGTTGTACCTTTGTAAGTAGTCCATTTATTAAATTATTTTTGAATCAATTTGAGTTTGCCGTTTGCTGGAACCCTGACTAATCCTGTGGAGAGGGAAGGGTATGTTCTGTGTATTGTAGTGATTTGGGAAGCTTTAGAGGGATTGGAGCAGGGTTTTGAAGTATAAATACAATTTAGACATTACTCTGTTTATAAGGCTTCTCCAATGGCTGCTGATTACATTAGGCACAGGCAAGGATTCAAAATCAAATCAAGAAATATGATGAAGAAGCACAAAGCCTACTGAGGGTAAGGTGGGCCAAACTGGAGAGGTGGGTTTATGGAGAAAGAATGGATTTATGTGTATGTGCATGTGAAGTGGGGGGAAGGAGAAAACATTCAAATGCTGCAACAGTATTTAGTGAACTTACAATGCAAGCTAAGCATTGTGCTAAGTTCTGAGGAAGCAGTGAAGAGCAAAACACAGTGACCCTACCTTCCTTGAGTGCATTAGTTATGTATTGCTGTGTAACAGATTATCCCCAAACTCAGCAGCTTAAAACAACAATAAAATTTGTTATTTTACACTCTTTTCAGGTAAATAATTCAGGAGTGCTTTAGCTGGGCAGCTCTGATTTAGGTTTCTCATTGAGTTTCTAGTCAAGACACCTGCCAGGTCCGCACCCAACTGAAAGCCGACATGACAGCTGGCTTCACCCAGAGTGAGTGATACACAAAAGAGCAAGCCACAATGTCTCTTATGAACTAACCTCAGAAGTCACAATCTGTCATTTTCACAATACTAGTCACAAAGGTTAGGCCTAGTCACTGTGGGAGGGGAATATACACAGATTGGACTGCAAGAAGGTTAGAATCTCTGGGGGCCATCTTGGACACAGGCTATGATATGGAGTTTATAGTCTCTATAAGTAATAACAAGCACACACACCAAAAGAGTAATTATAACCTGTAGTCAGTACTGGGAAGGGAACCCACGGGACCATTAGGTAACCTAGCAGAAAAATCTGGTTGAACATGAAAGCTGAGACAGGGACTGATGAACTCATGTCCAGCCATAAGGTAAATTAAGGGCACATGACTGGAGCCCATTGGCTCCTGGCCCAGGTTAGCTCTGGTACACTCACCATTTTCTACATGGATTTTTTTATTGCCTACAGGAGCACAGCAATCCTCAGAATTCTTTATTTCTCTTTTTTTCCCGATTTCAGCATTCCACATCTTCCTCCATGGTTCCTTTGTCTCCCCCAAATCTAGACCTGTTCCTTTCTTTCCTGATGCACAAAATCTCCCTCATTTTCTAATTTCCTCATGGCAATTCCAGTTAAACTGAGAAACAAAGTTAACAAAAATAATCAATACATGTAAATATATGTATCACTTTATTCTCCCCACTTGTAAAAATAAAACACACACACACACAAACAGCCAGGTGCTACACTAGACAATACTGAGAACACAAAGAATCAGCCATCTGCATCTCTAGGTTGTCAGATAACAGAAGTGACCTCTGGTTTCAGAAACACCTGTAGTGGGTCCCTCCCTAAAGTGGCAAAGCTTGTTCAAACACAGATGTCTAACCCTAACCCCAGAGTTTTCTGATGCAGAGTTTGGGGTTGAGTGTGAAAATTTACATTTCTAACAAGCTGGTGGTCTGGGGATCACACTTTGAGAACCACCGGTATATATTTGGTTATCAACCTGAGCTGCACACTAAAATCACCTACGGAACTTAAGGTATAGACAACTGTAAATACTCCAGGTGTTCTGATACAATTGGTGTGGGGTGTAGCGTTAGCAATGGGATTTTTCGAAGCTCCATCAGGTGATGTTCATGTGCTGCTAACAGGAGACCCACTGGTGCTGAACTTACCCGTGCCTGCCCAGTGAGCCTGCTTACTGTCACCTCATTCAGACATTGCTTCCAGAAAAGGCAGGCAAGCACTCAGGTTTGCACACTGGACTCTGATACCTCAAGATTTCAGGGGCATTGCTGCAGGCCTGCAGTGATTGTTTCCTTCTCCTACTTTAATAAGACCACCTCCTTTTTCATTATTTCCTATATTGCTCTTCCTCTCAGGGTTTCATTCGAAGAAAGGGTCCCTTGGCTAAAAGAAATATTTGAAAACCACTAATGTAAGAGAAAGTCCACTAAATTGAAAATAAGCAGGCCTTGCTTCTAGCTATGTAATCGTTTTATCTCTCTGAGCTTTAGCTTGGGACTTGATCATTTCTGAAACAATAGCTAACATTTGTACAGTCATTTGTGGTTAGAAATGATAGTTTGCTGTGATAAACGATAGTTGATAATTTGCTTCACCTGATCATTACAACAATCCTATCACATAGCTGATATGAGTCCCTATTTTGTAGATAGGAGAATCATCTACTCTGTCCTCGAGTCAACTTGGTGGCAAAGCTAGTGGTACTGAGATAGGCTCATATGGCTTGCAAGAGCTGACTGTTAAAGTTTTAGTAATTGTGCACACTGGTTAGGAATATTTACACCCTGGAAACTGGCCAACACTAAAATTAGAGCTCACACCTCTTCTCCTTTGTCCACAAGAGAGCTAGTTTACCAGCACACAATGACAATAAAATTCTGATCATTGATCCTAGTTCCCAGACAAGGTCTTAAACCTTATTCCCAAGGTCAAGATTTTAGGCCCCTCCATCATTATGCCAGATGCCTCCACCTGCTCCATTCACCAAAAATTGGAGAATGCATAGCCAATTTTGCTTAACATTTTCAATAGTTTACCATGGTTTTTGCAAGAGAGTACAAAACCTCTCCATGATCTGATTCTAACTTCCATTTCAGTCTCATGTTTAATCACCCTCTTCTACCGTGTCCACACTAGACTTCAACTATACTGTGAAAATCATCTCCCATTCCCCTACTTCACTGACCCATCTCTACCTCCACTGGTTCACTGCACATGCTATTCCCTCAGCCTGAAATACCCTCCCTCCCTATCTCACTCATTTTCTAGGTCTCAAATCAGGTACAATCTCCCCCAGAAAGTTGCCTTTTACCTCTTCCCTCCCAACCCTTCCCTTCCCACTCCCTACCCCCAGCCCACAAATTAAGAAAATTACAGGCCTGTATTTCTGATGAACACAGATGCAAAAATGCTCAACAAATATTAGCAAATCCAATTTAACAATACACTAAAAGGATCATACACCATGATCAAGTGGAGTTTATTCTAGGTTTGCAAGGATGGTTCCATACCTGCAAATTAATCAATGTAGTATACTACATTAACAAAATGAAAAAAATCACGATCATTTCAAAAGGTGCAGAAAAAGCATTTGACAATATTCAACATCCATTTATGAAAAGAATTCTCAACAAAGTGGATATAGAAGAAATGTACCTCCACATAATAAAGGCCATATACAACAAACTAACAGCTAATGTCATACTTAATGGTGAAAAGCCAAAAGCTTTTCCTCTAAGATCAGGAATAAGACACAAATACCTACTCTTGATACTTCTACTCAGCATAGTATTGAATGTCCTACCCAGAAGAATTAGACTATAAAAAGAAATAAAAGACATCCAAATCGAAAAGGAAGAAGCAAAACTCTCATTATTTGAAGATGACATTATCTACATGTAGAAAACCCTAAAGACTCCTCCAAAAAACTATTAGAACTAATAAACAAATTTAGGAAAGTTGCAGGATACACCACCAATATACAAAAATATGTAGTATTTCTATATACCAAAAACAAACCATAAGAAAGACAATTTTTTTTAAAAGATCCAATTTACAATTGCATCAAAAAATAAAATACCTAGGAATAAATTTAAGTAAGAATTGTACATTAAAAACTAAAAGACATTAATGAAAAAAGTTTAAAAGACACAAATAAATGGAAAAATATTCTGTGCTAATGGATTCAAGCAATTGATTTGTTAAAATGTTTACACTCCAAAGCAATCTACAGATTCTATGTATTCCCCATCAAAAGTCCAGTGTCATTTTTCACATAAATATAACAATTTTAAAATTTGTATGGAACCAAATATTACCCCCAACAGGTTATCCAATTTTGAGAAAGAACAAAACAGAAAGCATCATGTTCCCTAATTTCAAACTCCATCACAAAACCATAGTAATAAAACAGTTACAGTATTGGCATAAGAACAGATACATAGGGGGCACCTCGGTGGCTCAGTTGGTTGGGCGTCTGCCTTCGGCTCAGGTCATGATCCCAGAGTCCCGGGATCAAGTCCCATGTGGGACTCCTTGCTCAGCAGGGAGTCTGATTCTTCCACTCGTCTGCTCCTTCACCTGCTTGTGCGCTCTCTCTCGCTTTTAAATAAATAAATAAAATCTTTAAAAAAAAAAAAACAAAAAACAGATACATAGATCAGTGGGATAGACTAGAAAGCCCAGAGATAAACTATCCACATAGGGTCAATTAATGTACCACAAAGGAGCCAAGAATATACAATAAGTAAAAAAACAAGTCTCTTCAATAAATGGTACTGGGTAAATTGGACACCCACACGCAAAGGAATGAAACTACATTACTATCTCAAAACAATTAAAAATACACAAAAAAATAACTCAAAATG
Organism: Neomonachus schauinslandi; assembly: GCF_002201575.2. NCBI lineage: Eukaryota > Metazoa > Chordata > Mammalia > Carnivora > Phocidae > Neomonachus > Neomonachus schauinslandi. The sequence continues at coordinate 167,792,131 of NC_058403.1, forward strand.
GATCAAAGATTTGAATATAAGACCTGAAACCATAAAACCCCTGGAAGAAAATAGAGGTGGTATGTTCTTTGATATTGGTGTTGTGGATGATTTGATTTGACACCAAAAGCAAAGGCAACACAAGCAAAAAATAAATGGGACTGCATCAAACTAAAAACTTCTGCATAGCAAAGGAAATCATCAACAAAATAAGGCAACCTACAGAATGGGAGAACGTTTTTCCAAGTATTTTATCTGATACGGGTTAATATCCAAAATATATAAAGCACTTACAACTCAATAGCAAAGAAAGAAAACAATTCTATTTACAAATAAGCAGAGAATCTGAATAGACATTTTTCCAAAGAATACAACAGATGGCCAACAGATACATGAAAAGACAATCAACATCATTAATCATCAGGGAAATGCAAATCAAAACCATAATGAGACATTACCTCCCACCTGTTGGAATGGCTCTTATCAAAAAGGCAAGAAATAATCACTGTTGGCAAAGATGTAAAGGAAAGGGAAACTTTGTGCACTTTGGTAGGAATGTAAATTAGCAAAGCTACTATGGAAGAGAGAATGGAGGTTCCTCAAAAAATTAAAAATAGAAATACCATATGATCCAGCAATTCCACTTCTAGATATTTATTGGAAGAAAACAAAAACACAAATTTGAAAGGTATATGCACCCCCATGTTCACTGCAGTGTTATTTACAATAGCCAAGACATGGAAACAAACCTAAATGTCCATCAATCAATGAGTGGTAAAAGGAAATGTAAGATCTATAGATACACACACACACACACACACACATGAATATTATTCAGCCATAAAAAGTGAAATCTTGTCATTTCTGACAACATGGACAGAACTTGGGGGCATTTTGTTAAGTGAATGAAGTCAGACAGAAAAAGATAAAGATCATATGATTTCACTTACATGTCGAATCTAAACACACACACACACACTAAAAAAAACCAAAAAAATAAAAAACAAAAATCTGGGTGCCTGGGTGGCTCAGTTGGTTGGGTGACTGCCTTTAGCTCAGGTCATGATCCTGGACTCCCAGGATCGAGTCCCGCATCGGGCTCCCTGCTCAGTGGGGAGTCTGCTTCTCCCTCTGACTCTCCCCCCTCTCATGTGCTCTCTCTCTCTCATTCTCTCTCTCAAGTGAATAAATAAAATCTTTAAAAAAAGAAAAAAATCTTACACTTAGGGATATAGAAAGAGAGGTGACTGCTTGAGGTAGGAGGTTGGGAGGTGAGCCAATGGGGGAAGGGTATCAAACGGAATAAACTTCAGTTATAAAGTGAATTAAGTCATGGGATGTAATGTACGGCATGGTGACTATAGTTAGTAATACTGTATTTCATATTTGAAAGCAACTAGGAGGATGGATCTTGAAAGCTCTCATCACTAGAAAAAAAATTTGCAACTGTGTGGTGATGAATATTAACTGGATTTATTGTGGTAATCAATTTACCATATACACAAATATTGAATCATTACTTTGCACACCTGAAACTACTACATTACATCAATTATACCTCAGTTAAGAAACAAAAAGAAAAAGCAGAAGGGATAATAAATTGTAGTATATTCATGCAATAGAATACTACATACAGCAGTGAAACTGAAGTCCAACTATTTACAACCAAATGAATAAATCATACAACACAAAGCAGAGTGAAAGAAGCCAGACATAAAAGACTGAGTACTATCTGATTGCATTTTCATGAAATTGCAAAAAATAGGTGAAACCAATCTATGGATGTAGAACTCAGAACAGAAGGAAACTAATGACTGGAGGAGATATATGGAGGCTTCTGGGATGCTGGTAACATACTGTTTCTTGAACTAGGGGCTGGCTACACTATAATTCTAAGATTTCATTAGAATTCAATTGTTAATTCACTGATAATTTGGTCATTGCTTTGTATGTATGTTATTCTTCAACAGAAAGTTTTTATCGAAAAAGTTAAAATGTCTAAGGCACTGTGCTGGGTGCTGTGTGGGAAGACAAAAATTATCAGGCATGCATTCTCTGGTTTTTAGATTGTTAAGAAAGAGGTAAGATATGTACATCTGAAAACAAAACTAACAGCATGGAATATAAATGACGAGTGATCATAACTAGCAGGGGTATTCTAGAGCTGGCTTCTATGTGCCAATTTGTATACATCTCTTAACTCCACACTCAGTGACATCAAATCAGTAGCTTCACATCAGCCACAATGGAAATATTTATATCACAGAAAATGGCAAATGCCGCAAATCAAGGCTACTCCCCTCCCCACCCACGCCCCGAAAATTGGTTGTTAAACATTTACCAGCACACCACAAGCTACAGAAACCAAAAGCATCATTGGAATTAGAAAGAGCAGCATCTTAGCCTGTCTGAACTCCAACATAGTCCAGTGACAAAGTTGTAAAACCAATCTTTTCACAACTTACAGAAACAAAAATGACCACAAACTCTCAGCTCTGGGATGCATCACCATACTGCCCTCCAATGGTAAATACAATCTTGCACGCTTTTCTGGAGAATGAGTTCAACCAAATTCCAGGCACTGTACATAGTCCTTGATTTAGTTTACGATGCTTATAGCCGAATGCCATTGATTCTATAAATTCTGGAAATTACAGAGGGTTAGAACTGATAGGTCCTATTATCAAAATATCTCTTGCTGGAATATGCAAGGACTGGAAACAAAGCATCATCCAGAGAATAAAGAAGTCCATACATCAGGATGTTGGTTGCAAGTGGTACAACCGCAAACCAGTCTAGCCAAGAATGCTCTTTACAAATTTACAGGAAACCTTGTGGAATTTCAGAAATACTACAACTTTGTAAATAATACATCTTGTTCTGTGAGAATCATATCGTGTATAATACATTAGACACAGAGGGTCTGAAATCCAGAACAAAGAACGAGACTAGGGAGAATTTAGGGTGACCAGAACCATGTGCTCAAAGCAACGGAGTATTACTAACATTAACTCTGCTAACCTAGTGTACAAGGAGGAGGAGGAGGAGGAGAGGGAAAAAAAGAGGAGGAAAAGGAGGGGAGTGGAAGGAACAGCTTTAATTGCTTAGAATTAAAACAGAAACTATCACTGTTTTGGAATTATGCATGAAAAATTAAAATTAATTAAAATTAAGCATTGTTGGGAAGCACTTAATCCTCAGACATGAGGATATTAAAGTAGCCAGGAACATTAATTTGTTGATCTTCATGGTGCCTGGAAAAGTTAAGGAAAGCAATCTACAGCCTGCCTCTGAGTACTTTCAACCAGCCCCAGTTTTCAAATGTTCCTGGACATCCAAGCCCCAGGGCCTAACTCAAACCACGCCTGGTATTCCTTTTACTATTTGAGGTGCACTGAATTTTAGAAGATATTGCATTATTTTTGTTTTAACTGACAAGAAACCAAATCAGAAAAAATAAAAAGGAAGAACAATGTCGTTATGGTTTCTGTATTCAACCACAGGGAGGGAAACATTCCCAGCCTGCGTTTGTAGATAACGAAGTGGGTATGATAGATTAGAGTAGGTATCCTTCCAGACTTCCCCGAAGCCATCCTTTGAATTCTTCTGCCTACAGACCTGGGTCCTGTCCATAAAAGTGGCATGTAACCCAGGTCAGGCCAATCACAGCATACCATTACTCTGAATAAAATGGCTGATTAAGGAGTGGAGCTTGTCACCAAAGTAGAGACAGTTCAAATTCCTTCCTTGAACTGGTAAACAGATATTCTACAGGATATATTTCATCTAGAAATCCCCATAGAGCAGAGAGAGGCAAGAAAGGAAGAAAGAGATGGAGCCCCAATGACAGCATTTGAGCTTCCAGATCCAGCCATACCAAGAGGTAGAATGACCCCCAGACTTCTCAGCGGCATGAGCTCTTGTTAATGTTTGGTTTTCTTTTTCTATCAGTTGCAAGTGAACAAACCTAACACACTGGGGACAGAGGGTTCATATTAGAGGTGTCAAAACATCTATTTCATCTGGATACTGCCTTAACAGCAGTGAGTCTGGGGAAGAGAACTGGATTATCAAATGGTAAAGTATATAAGCCATGAAGAACCCCAAGTAAATGTATGAAGCAAAAACCAGAGCCCACTTAGAATGGAACGCATATCACTTTTGGAAAAAAAGGGCAGCAGATTTCTTTTCAGTTTATCAACTCTACCTTTACAGATCAGGATACTGAGTCCTCCAGATGTTAAACATCATTCAAACTAGTGATTCTCCTAAATAGAGATGATTATTATTACTACCTACTACTTACAAAGCCCTAGTATTTTACTTATAGTAACTCAAATGATCCTTGAAACAACCCCATGTCGTAGGTTCTATTTCTATCCCAGTTTAAGAGATTAGAAAATAGAGGCACAGAGAGTTTAAGTAACTTGTGTCAAGTCACACAGCTAGTAAGGGATGAAGCCAGGATTTGCACCAAGTTGTTTCATTTCTGGAGTCCATGCCTTTAATCACTAGGCTATCCCGACTTAGCACAGAAAATGGCAACATCGGTATTTAAATGCAGATATATAGGATTCCAACTTTCAGCTACCCCACTTTGCCCTGAAAAGGTAATGCCTATGTAGTCCAAAGTCGGGAAGGGGTATTGTTGCATTTTCTCTCTGATCTGTGCATATCCACACACCTCATCGACGTGCATTGGCCTTATTGCTCTTACACATTTATCTTATTCCCGCTAGGACTGAGTGTTGTCACAGAATGGCAAGTTTCAGTCAGATGTATAGACTACAACCTCCTGACTTGAACCAATACGACTCTTCAGAGGACCCCACATTCAGGCAAGGTCTTCACCTGACCACCAGTCCTGTCTATGCCAGCCTGTCAACAGAGTCATAGGCTAAAATGCCACATGTCTAAGCCCAAATACGGTCTTCTTCTAAAAGTCCCCATTTCTGTAAAATGGGGTAATGCAATCTTCTAATCTGGTTCTCAACCTTAGACTCCTTCATTCTTTCATGTATTTATTTCTTTGTTCCTCCTTCTGCTTCACTTCTACTTCACATCACCAATTCCTGCCTCTTCTATGTGTCCCAGGCAATTCCACTCTGGTTCCCTCTGCACCAGTCCAGGCCCTCATCTCATCCCTGGAATGTCACAAGAGCTATCCAATCTCCTATTTGACCCACAATACAGTTTCATTCATTCACATACTCATCTAATATTCACATTCCTACTATGTGCCAGACTCTATGCAAGGTGAGCACCAAAGGAGGTCGTCTCCCTGACCTCATGAATCTTCCCAAAATACCGCCTGGAAATGGTAAAAGCCACCAAACTCCCTATTACCTATAGAAATGAATGCCTAACTTATTCTTCATTCAAGGCGTTCTGAAACTCAACCCCAACCTAACTCACCACCCCTATTTCCCAGTATTTCCCTTCATGTGGTCTTTGCTTTATACAACTCATACCCATCAAACCATTGGCTAGCCCTGGCCCTCAGTTCTTGGAATGTCCCCACCACCACCACCTGATGATCAGCACACTGAGAAGGGTTGTGTTTTATATTACTTTATAATGTCAAAAGCCAGGCCCTGCCCAATTTGATATTCGTCAATTCCCTCACCAACAGCTATGGATCAGATCTAAGGACTCCATCATTATCCAAGACAAATGTTCCCTCAAAAATTTTATACTTGCCAAGTCCTATAGAAAAGATTGGTCTTTATAATCCATACAGGACATTGTATCCACCCTGTCAGGCATTTTCTCAGAATTTTATAGAGTAGTTTTCATCTGTAGAGTGGGAGAGAGGGAAGAAAAAAGAAACAGGAACAGCAAGGGTTCATGATTTCCACGCGATGTCAATAGACTGTGATCTGGAAGCTGCTGAGCCTGCCTCCTGCTTGGTGTTTGAATTCATCTATTCAACTAAATAAAATTTGGTACAGACATTCTGCAGATTCAGTTCAAGACTGGTATCCACATCACATCTGGGAGTCAGAGACACAGCGAGCCGAGGAATACCATCTGTAGTAACTGCAGTTTTCCCTAACTTTAGGTTTGTCAGTTACCAAGGAATCAACAAGGAAAGAACTGTGCTTAGATCCTTTATGTCTAGGCCATGTGGCCCATGGTCATCCCCTCAAATGATTTAACACAGCCTTTCCAGAATATATGGGAATTTCAACTTCCTTTCCCCAAAAGGTGGCCTTCAAGGATACAGAATATTTTTCTTAAATTTGACAAGCTTCTGGAAGTCAAAGAAAATAGCTCTGCACGTGCCCTTGGAAACCATCATTAGCCTCTATATACAAATATAGTAATATTATAAATCATAGGAATAGAAACATGCTACCAAGACCTGGTAATTACATGACCAATAAAGTTGCCTGTGAGGCATTCCTCAAACACAGATTTGGGCCAGAATTAACAATAGCCACATTCTGGCTTACCAGCCAAGATTTATAATGAAGAGTTTATCAAAATGGCAGCCCAAATGTCAAACAAAGTCACCAGATTTGGAAGAAAAAAGATAGGTAGGGTCTCATTGTGTTTTCAAACTTTTAAATCCTTGATATGACCAGTCAGAAAGATGGGACTGAGGTTGGGCTGACTTGAATATTAAATTGAAGTGATATTCTGATGCAGCAATCACTGATAATTTACTTCCCCCACCTTGAGTTACGCAGATTTTGCTAGGAAAAATGAAAATGCTGAATGTTTGTGAATAAAGCCCATAGATTTAAAAAATATTGGAAAGTATGTGTCTGGCATAGAAATCCTTGCCTTTTATAAATTCACACTCTAGTGTGATATCATGGTTTTCTGAAATAGAATAGGAAATAGATGAGAAGGTGTTGAAAATATTAATGAATAGAATGTTGTGAATTCTGTTAGATTTCTCAACCTCTATTTTGAAGCAAAGGCAATAATGCTTCCAATTTTATTCTGGGCTTAAATATCCTGCATCTCTAGGTCTCCTAACAGTGTTGCGTATGACTGGAAAAATGAGCAGAGGACTATATTTTCAGGTCAGTAATATTGCCAGGGAAACTACTTACCTACCATCCCAATAGGTCTGGCTCTCTGATAGTGCAGGCAATTCTGCATGCATGTCTTTTTTTTCCACCATAACAAAACAGAGCTGGAAAATTGCCCTCAAAAATTTTATAGTTACAAAGTCCTGTAGAAAAGATGGGATCTTTACAATCCATACAGAAGGTTATAGCCCCATTAGGTATTTTCTCTAAATCCTATAGAGTAGCTTACATCTGCAGAGTGGAAGGCAAGGAGAAAGAAACATGAACAGCCAGGGCTGGTGACTGCTCAAAAATCCCAAGAGACTATCATCTGGAGGCTGCTGAGCCTACATCTTACCTGGGGTTTTAGCCCAACTATTCAACCAAATGGAATTAAAAGCAATCCTTCTAGAGTGACAAAAATGACAGAAGTTCTCTTGTCCTTTCTCCCCGCTTAATATCAGAAGAATTTTAATATGGAATAATCTTTTCCTTTGTGCTCTTTTCCCAGAGGGTTTCAAACACATCGGAGACACCACTAGGTAATTCTGACTTTTCAAACTTCCAGTCTCACTTCCATCACTCACACTGATTTTTTTTCACTTGCCCTTTCTGGATGATAGAAACCTGTTTCAGTCATTTTTCATCACATAGTTCTGCTCTTCCTACTTGATTCAGGAGAGCTAATGGAGCAGTGAAAAATAAAAACAGAAAGAATTCTCAGAACATCTGAATCTGAGTCCCAGCTCTGGCACTTCCTAGCTAGGGATTGAAGACATGTGACTCACTCTCTCTCCCCATCTATTAAATGAGGCTATCTACTGTGGTCTCACAAATTTGTTCAGAGGCTCACATGAGACTACATGAATATTTATATGTGATCACTTAAAGGTGAACATTTTTAAAAACTGTGCCTATTTATTTTTATTTTAATACATGGAGAAAAGTCTTGAAATGGATATTAAAGGAAAAATTAGAGGCCCAGGGTCAAATGAATGGGGCAAAGAACAAAAATTTTATTAAACATTTTAATATCATTCTATTTAATGCTCTTCACAACTCTATGAGTAAGATTTATTACTCCTTTTTACAGATAAAGAAACTGAGATTCTGAAGGCTAAGTATCTTTCCCTAGATAATATAACTAATGAAAGAACAATAAGAAGTTGAACCCAGGTCTATCTCATCCCAAGACCATGTATTCCTTCTCAAGAGAAAGAAGGACCAGTTGGACTTAAAATAATCAAAACAAGATTATGGCATCAGCTAGACTGGCAGGTTAGTCGTGGATCCATTAGAAATGTTTTAGTGGTAAATGACAGAAAGCCAAATCCCAACTGGTTGAGTACAAACAGAAATCATCAGCTTCTATTCCTGGCAACTAAGGGCAGGATTTGCTTCAGGCACAGCAGGATATAGAGGATGAAATGAGGTCACTGGGACCGCTTCTCTATCTTCTCCCCATTTGTTTTTCCTGAGTTGGTTCCATTCTCAAACAGGATCTCCTGTCCCAATAGGAAGATGTTCTCACAAGACCATAGCAGGATAACATCCAAGATGAGGGACCTAATCCTCGCTGCATGAGGCGACAAGCACTAACTCACCTGCCCACTCCATCAGAGGGCCAGTGCCCACCTTCCCCCATCCCTGGCCTAGAGGACATGCCTTACCACAAATGGTTCCTTTGGCAACACTCTCCTCATTTAAGCAGGCCTGGCCTGCCTTGGGGACAAGACTGACCCTTAGGAATCTATGTCTGCATAATATTAGTATTCTGACCAGCATATGTTAACCTAAGTTGTGGGGGTAGGGGAAGGAGAGGAAGGAAGGGAACGGAAGGGAAGGGGAAGGGAAGGGGAAGGGGAGGGAGGGAGAGAGGGAGGGAGGGAAAGAAGGAGAGGGGAAGGGAGAGAAGTCTCCTCAAGATAAAATTCTATGATATGTAGTCCACGGCACTGCCTCGAGGGTAATATTCTCAATCATCTAATATGCCGCAAACCTTTTTGAGAATGTTCTGAAAACTAAGGACTCTTATGAGAAAAAGCCACGTACACAGAAAAATGGTGTATAATTTCAAGGCGTTTGTGGACCCTAGTGAGCAAATCCAGAGATCCTGGACCCCAAGTTACCAACCTCTATTCTAGACTGTGAGTGAGTTCACCCTAGGGCTTTAGAGTACTGACTGAGAGGGAAACTAGTCCCTGCCTATGCTTAAAAGTAGAGAGAGAAAATGTATGTCTCACCTGGGGCTATCTGTTCCCCAGGTTACTGGTGATGTCTGGACACAGCATGAGTATCAAAAGTAGGGTAGAGCGATTGGCATCAAGTGGGAGAGGCCAGAGATGCAGCTAAGCATCCTACATTACACAGGAAGAGCCCCCTTTGACAAAGAATTATCTGGCTCAAAATGTCAACAGCACTAAGCTTAAGAAACACTGTCCAAAAAAAAAGGAAGAGGCAGTAAAACAGATGACTAGCAATGTGTTTTGAAAAAAGCCATGCTGGAACTTTGGGGGCATGATAAGACCATTGAAGAGGATACCTACTCCAGGCCTGGGTAAGGATCTTTAGAAATCCTTCTCTTGTTACAGTTATCATTGAATGAGGTTGTCCAGCTTGATGTGTGCTGATTTCCGTCCATAAAACTCTCTAACTGTCCATTCATCCTGCCACACATCCACTTAATCTAGCTTCAGCCAAATTCCCAAGTGAGTGATGGTCACTAAAGACAAAAGAAACTTCTACTTGCAGCAATTCACAAGAAGGGTCATTTCCAGATGCTACTGTGTTAAGCCAAAAGTAAATTTAGCAATCCTGTATTTTCCTGTTTCTAGAAGACCTTATTTAAATCATTGTACTTCTTAGGTCTCCGTTTCTTTGTTCCCATGGCCTGGATTATAGTCCCTACTGTGCTAGGAGAGGCAGCCTGAAAAAGTGGTTAGGAACATGGACTCTGGGGCCAAAATCCTGTGTCAAATCCCCGCTCTGCCACTCATTACTTGTGTGGCCTCATCACATTATTCAGGCTCTCTGTGCCTCAGTCCCTTCATCCATGAAACAGGGATAATAATAGCGCCTACCTCATGGAGTTGTATGAGGATTTAAAAAATACTACATGTAAAGCACTTAGGTTATTAGAATATTATTATTATGGTCATCATTATCTCAAATATATATGGAGAATTATATTAGGTTTAGGAGACCCTGGACAAAATAGAATGAGATTTTTTTTATTAGCTATTTGCCATCCAAATGGTAAGGTATCCACTTTTAAATACATGTGAGTGTTTTTAACCTAAATTTGAATCAACATATGTTTGCTAATTATCTTCTTTTATGTTTGTAGAAAGCTAGCTCATATGTCAATATTATTTTAGAAGTACAGCTCCTTCTGTTCACTCTAAATTGAGGGGAGAGGGAAATTTAAAGTTGCCATTAAAATGCCGAAGTGGCAAAACAACATTCAGAAAGGAGTAAAAGTGATTCTTGATCTTGTCTTTAATGATCCGGTATTTTATTCTTCAAATTATTTTAATGTTTCCTTGCTGCCCACAGCAGAAAATTCACATGCCTCCATCAAACATTCCACCATCTGGCCTAACTGACCTGCAGCGCAACCTTATCATTCACCAGCCTCCCTATCTGAAACCCTTTCCTGGCAAACTCTAAACCTAATGTTTACTCTCCCTACCACTGTTGATCCAAAAGTCCAATGCACTCATATCCCTCCCTCTTAAATTTGATCCATCTCTCCATCAAACAGCCCCCTCTGCCATGAAGCCTACTCAGAATACTCCATCTCCTCCTTCTGAAACCAGACAACATCTTTTCTTCCTTTGAATTCTCACAATCTTTGATTTACACCTTGCAGGTGCTTCTAAACCCGTGAACCTAAGCACACTGCACAGGATATTGGAGACAGACGTTTCCATCTGAGGTGTGGAAATGATTTTTGTAATTCCCACACTCTTATAATATCCACAACTTGGGTAAGTAAGAAATCAATTCTGATTTTGTCATCTGAGGTTTGTGAGTCAAAACAATTCCCTCTGGTTTTAATCAATGACTGAATTACACCGTTCATTTCAGTAACTAAGCGCACAAGTCCTATTCTCTTGAAATCAGAATACTCAAAGTAAAATTTGGCTGGTGGCTTCAGAGTCATGGAATCAGAATTGGCAGGCCTAGAAAAATCATCAAGTCCTTTCAATTATTTGCCTTAATTTTTGTCATTGGATTTTCCAGACCCAAAAAGGTAAAATATTAGCACCTGGACTACGAGCACTCACTATTTCTATTTTCTGATGGGCCTTTTCAGCCTGTATCATTTCCCATTCTGTCTTCCATTCCTCCCATTATTTAGCTGAAATATGAGCTGCTCTGAGAGATCATTGGTAATTCACATAAAATAGAGTCCTGTTACTTTTCTTTTCTTTGAAAGGAGCATGATAATTGCAAACTGCAACAAACGGAGCTGAAAATAACTCCCCAGGCAGTTGTGCATTAGGAATTAGATTAAAATGAGCCCAATTTATTTTTAAATGACCTGGTAATTTGTAGGAAAGATTTAAGCTGCTTAAATTTTCATCAGTGGAAAACTGGGAGGCTCATGAAAACCAACCGGTGGTCATGGGGGTGAGAGAACAGACCCTTTTCCCAGAAGCCAGAGAGGCAATGTTGATGAATTGTTTAAAGATTTATGTTCAAACAGCAACAGGAGAGGAAAAAAACTTAATTTAATGTGAATTTGATCTGCTTTAAAAGTCTAAAATAAAGTGAGTTCAATGTCAGCTCACAATTATAAGTGCCAAGATCTGTACTTGGCACTAATTTTCCAAGTACAACTAATTAGGATTTGAAATCAAAGCCCTAGGAATTTTTTTTTTTTCGAGGCTCCTCTTTTGCTTGCTCTTATGGCATGAAGGATTCAGTTCTCAGCTCAGGAACTGAGTATGCAGTATGTCATATATTTTATTTCAGTATAAATGTAAAAAGCTAGCACTGTTCTTTAAATTCAAGATATATTGAAGATTTTTTAAATATACGTGACTACTAATTTTCCTCTTCTTGCTCTTTATTATCAACCACTTCTCCATAGATTAAATGACTCTGTGTGTGTATACATATATAGATATGTGTGTGTGTGTGTGTGTGTAGAGAGAGAGAGATGCATATATCCATATATACATCTATCTATAGCTATAGATAGAGAGATGTATATATGTATAGACATATGCATATTTCATACATCTAAAATCAAAAGAAATAGTTTGGTTCATCACTGATACATCACTCTTTGAATCATCCAGTTTAGGGAGAAAGATGTTAATAAAAGATTTTAAAAAGGAAGACAAAAAATTTCTGTAATGGTTTAACCTACACAGAAACAAAACACATAAAAAGCACAAAAATACAGAACCTCAAACATTTATTTACTGGTGCTGGAAATATGGCAGGCTGGAGTGTGAGGCACAGAAAAGATTTAAAAGATGAGCACAGGACAGATGTCTTCCATTTGCTTCTGTTTTTTATTCCAGAAACACTTTAGCTCCTCAACCCTGCTCTCTGAAAGAGGTTGGCATATGTGTTTTGTGTTCATGGACTCCCATGCACTCTGGTTTCTGGCTGGGCTTGACCAGTTGGGAACCCCAACAGAAGACCAGAAGCAAGAAATGCATTCCCCTGGCTCATTCCTCAGGGTTAGACCTTCACTCTTTAGCCCCACATTCCCTCAGTAGCTCTTGCAATTTCTTTACACTCTTCCCAAGAAAGGCAGCTGAGTATAGGCAGTTTACAGAGGTTTTCAGCTGGAAATGAAGTACGTCAAAGTGAAGAAGAGACAATCAAGCTTTAGAAGACTTTGAACTTCTGGTTAAACAGTCCTTACAGACTGTATTCTGTGGAAAATAAAAACCTACTAAGAACTTTCATGCAAAAAATATATGCTAGCAAGTGCCACATCTGTTTTGTTCTGCTGTACCCAGCACCTAGTACAGAGCTGGGCACATATTACATGCTTAATTGATAGCTGATGAATGATTGGATGCTTGAAGCCAAAGCAGTCTTTTTTTTTTTTAATGTTTTATTTATTTATTCATGAGAGTCAGACAGAGAGGGAGAGAGAGAGGCAGAGGCAGAGGGAGAAGCAGGCTCCCCGCTGAGCAGGGAGCCCGATGTGGGACTCGATCCCAGGACCCTGGGATCATGACCTGAGCCGAAGACAGACACTTAACCATCTGAGCCACCCGGGTGCCCCCAAAGCAGTCTTTTATAGAAACTAGGGAAATAAAATGGAAGATGGAACTTGAACTAAGCTGTGATTGATGAGAATGGGAGAAAAGATAAGAATGGGATAGGCAATCCAAGATTTCCTGGTCGGAACCACGTCTACAGCACACCTCTGTTAAGCACAGCCAGCTCTTTATCACTACACCTAGGCAGTGTTCAGATACAGTCAAAGATCCCCATGTTCAAAACTTAGAGACATGTGAAAAATAAAACACAGACCATACCCTGAAAGAACCAGTTATGGAAATAAATCTAAATTTCAAAAAGGAGAGAATATACAACACCATAATTTATTATTCATTACACTATCAGGATCTACCTTTACGGTCATAGAAATCCAGAAAAGAAAAAGATGACATCTAAGAGAGATAGTGAATTTGGGAAGACTAACACTGGAGCTTAAAAAATAAAAATGCTGAGAGTCAAGGCTTCCCAAAGCTTACTCAGGTACTGGTGAGCCTACATGAGTTTACGCAGGATGGGCAAGTGATAACCGATTTCTATGTATATTAAGATAGGAAGTATTTTTGAAAATGTTTGTTTTAGGGCACCTGGGTGGCTCAGTCATTAAGCGTCTGCCTTCGGCTCAGGTCATGATCCCAGGGTCCTGGGATCGAGTCCCACATCGGGCTCTCTGCTCTGCGGGAAGCCTGCTTCTCCCTCTCCCACTCCCCCTGCTTGTGTTCCTGTTCTCACTGTGTCTCTCTCTGTCAAATAAATAAACAAAATCTTTAAAAAAAAAAAAAAAAGAAAATGTTTGTTTTAAAAAGTGGAGTATTTGATGGAGATTTAAGTTAATTACAGCAATGGTGTGAAGATGTGGCAAAGATACTTAAGTTTGGGAAGCAAGGGTGAAAGGCAGAGTGACAAATACTTACAATAATTCCCTTTCAAAAAGAGAACTCCATTTAGAGTAAGGAAAAAGGGGTTTCATCATCTGGTCTGGGGATCCGAAAGGCTCATATTCAACAGAAGAGGAAATGAAGTTTACATGGAAGGGTGGAATTCTGAAACCCAAATAACCATAAGTTCCAGACGTAATCAAGTTTCAAAGGCCTCCACACTAAATGCAAACCATCAGAAATTTCTATTATCACTACAACTTGTGAAAGCCATTCAAGTTGTTCCCCTTACATGCTGTAAACTCAGAAAAGTTCTTTACCTCTCTATACATCAATGCCTTCCTCTGTAAAAATGAGCTAACACCACAATGCGTCACTGGATAGTTTAAATAAAACCTATTTTTTTTTTAATATCTGGTACATGGTAAGTGAAGAATAAATCTCTTTACTTTTTTTCTTCTCTCTTTTCTAATGGTAGTATTTCAATCAGGAGAATACAGTAATTAATAGACACTGGCATGCCATGTTAGAAGTTACTGATTCTACCTACATATAGGACCAGTACCACATGCCTCCACTGTACGAATTAGGGCTCTTGGCTGCAAATAGTAGAAAAGAACCTGACTTAACCAAGCAAAATGGAAGAGTTTATTTTAAGAACTACAGGGACTTCGGGGGGGCGGAGCAAGATGGCGGAGGAGTAGGAGACCTGGATTTCGTCTCCTCTCAGGAATTCAGCTGGATAGGGATCAAACCATTCTGAACACCTACAAACCCAACAGGAGATCGAAGAAACGAATAGCAACAACTCTCTGAACAGAAAAGCGACCACTTTCTGGAAGGTAGGACGTGCGGAGAAGTGAATCCGAGGCAATATTCGGGAGGATAGACGGCGGGGGAGGGGCCTCTGGCGGCCGCTTCTGGCAAGTGATAGAGCCGCGGAGCACAAAATCGGAACTTTTAAAAGTCTGCTCCGCTGAGGGACGTCACTCTGGTGGCTAAGCGGGGGGTGGAACCCTCCGGGACAGTGTGGTCTCAGGACCCTCGGGGTCACAGAAAGACCGGGGGTGCCTGAGTGTGGCAGAGCTCCCAGGTATCGGAGCAGGGAAGCCGGCTGCAGAGGCGGAGCCCAGGCGCGGGCTCTCAGCTCGGGGTTGCCATAAACTGTGATCCACGGCACAGTCGGGCCACTGCTCCTCCAGCAGGGACCCAACAAGCAGCAGATCCGGGGAGACTCACCTTCTTCCCCCAGGAGGAGAGGTGCAGGAGTGCACCGCAGGGATCTGCTGGGTTTGGAGACTCCACCCAGGGTCGGGTGCCAGAGATAGAAATGCGCGGTCACAGGCCGGGTGAGCACGGAGTGCGGCTGGAGACCGGGGAGACGGGAATGACTGATGGCTTTTCTCTGGGGGCTCACTGAGGAGCGGGGCCCCGAGTTCTCGGCTCCTCCGGGGCGGAGATTGGAAGGCCGCCATTTTCACTCTCCGCCTCCAAAGCTGTACGGAAAGCTCGCAGGGAACAAAAGCCCCGGAGAGCAACCCGAGCAGATTACTTAGCTGGGAGGGGGCAAGGGCGGGGCAATTCCACCTCCGGCAGAGACATTTGGAAACCACGGCAACAGGCCCCTCCCCAGAAGATCAGCGAGAACAGCCAGCCAA
Organism: Neomonachus schauinslandi; assembly: GCF_002201575.2. Taxonomy (NCBI): domain Eukaryota; kingdom Metazoa; phylum Chordata; class Mammalia; order Carnivora; family Phocidae; genus Neomonachus; species Neomonachus schauinslandi. The sequence continues at coordinate 167,807,920 of NC_058403.1, forward strand.
GACCAAGTTTACCCATCAATGAGAACGGCAGAACTCCAGCGCTAGGGGACTACTGCACATAGAATTCATGGCTTTTTTACCATGATTCTTTAGTCTTTCAAAGTTAATTTTTTTTTTAACTGTCTTTTTTTCTTTTTTTTTTCTTTTTGAATTTTTCTTTTTCCCTTTTTCAACCAACATCTTTACAATCCCTTTTTTTTAAAAAAAACATTTTTATTTTTCATTTTTAGAGTCATATTCTATCCCTTCATAGTAGTAACCCATATTTTTGGCTTATATATATAAGTTGTTCTCTCTTTAAAATTTTGAGATAGTTTCTTCTAAGAGATTAAAATATACCCTAAATCTCTAGTATATGGTGTTTTCTATTCCCCTGCCTGATCACATCCTCTCCCCCCCTTTTTTTTTCTCTTTTTTCTTTTTTAAATCCTCTACTTTCTTTTTTCAAACAACTTCTTATCAATTCCTTTTATAAAATTTTTTATAATTTCCATCTTTACAGTCATATTCCATCCCTTCATCATATCAACCCTTATTTTTGTACATATATAAGTTTTTCTTTCTTTAAAATTTTGGGAGGCACTTTCTTCTAAAAGACCAAAATACACCCCAAATCTAGTGTGTGGCACTGATCATATTTGATCACATTCTGGTTTTTTTGTTGTTGTTGTTTTGTTTTGTTTGTTTTTGTTTTTGTTTTTATCTTTTTCTTTTTCTTTTTTTTTTTTCTCTTTTTTCTCTCTTTCCCTTTCTTTTCCCACTGCTTCAGGTCTTTTCTGATTTGTTTAGAGTATATTTTCTGGGGACGTTGTTACTCTGCTAGCATTTTGTTCTCTCATTAATCTATTCTCCTCTGCACAAAATGACAAGACGGAAAAAATCACCTCAACAAAAAGAACAAGAGGTAGTACCGACTGCCAGGGACCTACTCAATACGGACATTAGTACGATGTCAGATCTAGAGTTCAGAATCATCACTTTAGATATACTAGCTGGGCTTGAAAAAAATATGGAAGTTATTAGAGAAACCCTTTCTGGAGAAGTAAAAGAACTAAAATCCAACCAAGTAGAAATCAAAAAGGCTATTAATGAGGTGCAATCAAAAATGGGGGCACTAACTGCTAGGATAAGTGAGGCAGAAGAGAGAATCAGTAATATAGAAGACCAAATGATGGAAAATAAAGAAGCTGAGAAAAAGAGAGATAAACAACTACTGGATCACGAGGGCAGAATTCGAGAGATAAGTGATACCATAAGATGAAACAACATTAGAATAATTGGGATCCCAGAAGAAGAAGAAGAAAGAGAGAGAGGGGCAGAAGGTATAATGGAGCAAATTATAGCAGAGAACTTCCCTAATTTGCGGAAGGAAACAGGCATCAAAATCCAGGAAGCACAGAGAACCCCTCTCAAAATCAATAAAAATAGGTCAACACCCCGACATCTAATAGTAAAACTTACGAGTCTCAGAGACAAAGAGAAAATCCTGAAAGCAGCTCGGGAGAAGAGATATGTAACCTACAAGGGGAGAAACATTAGATTGGCAACAGACCTATCCACAGAGACCTGGCAGGCCAGAAAGGACTGGCAGGATATATTCAGAGCACTAAATGAGAAAAATATGCAGCCAAGAATACTCTATCCAGCTAGGCTGTCATTGAAAATTGAAGGAGAGATAAAAAGCTTCCAGGACAAACAAAAACTAAAGGAATTTGCAAACACAAAACCAGCCCTACAGGAAATCTTGAAAGGGGTCCTCTAAGCAAAGAGAGAGCCTAAAAGCAACATAGACCAGAAAGGAACACAGACAATATACGGTAACAGTCACCTTACAGGCAATAAAATGGCACTAAATTCCTATCTTTCAATAGTTACCCTGAATGTAAATGGGCTAAATGCCCCAATCAAAAGACACAGGCTATCAGACTGGATTAAAAAACAAGACCCATCGATATGCTGTCTGCAAAAGACTCATTTTAGAACCAAAGACACCCCCAGATTGAAAGTGAGGGGGTGGAAAACCATTTCCCATGCTAATGGACACCAAAAGAAAGCTGGGGTGGCAATCCTTATATCAGACAAATTAGATTTTAAACCAAAGACTGTAATAAGAGATGAGGAAGGACACTATATCCTACTTAAAGGGTCTATCCAACAAGAAGATCTAACAATTGTAAATATCTATGCCCCTAACAAGGGAGCAGCCAATTATATAAGGCAATTAATAACAAAAGCAAAGAAACACATCGACAACAATACAATAATAGTGGGGGACTTTAACACCCCCCTCACTGAAATGGACAGATCATCTAAGCAAAAGATCAACAAGGAAATAAAGACTTTAAATGACACACTGGACCAAATGGACTTCACAGATATATTCAGAACATTCCACCCCAAAGCAACAGAATACACATTCTTCTCTAGTGCCCATGGAACATTCTCCAGAATAGATCACATCCTAGGTCATAAATCAGGTCTCAACCGGTACCAACAGATTGGGATCATTCCCTGCCTATTTTCAGACCACAATGGTTTGAAACTAGAACTCAATCACAAGAGGAACGTCGGAAAGAACTCAAATACATGGAGGCTAAAGAGCATCCTACTGCAGAATGAATGGGTCAACCAGGAAATTAAAGAAGAATTAAAAAAATACATGGAAACCAATGAAAATGAAAACACAACTATTCAAAATCTTTGGGATGAAGCAAAGGCAGTCCTAAGAGGAAAGTATATAGCAATACAAGCCTTTCTCAAGAAACAAGAAAGGTCTCAAGTACACAACCTAACCCTACACCTAAAGGAGCTGGAGAAAGAACAGCAAAGAAAGCCTAAACCCAGCAGGAGAAGAGAAATCATAAAGATCAGAGCAGAAATCAATGAAATAGAAACTAAAACAATGGTAGAACAGATCAACGAAAGTAGGAGCTGGTTCTTTGAAACAATTAACAAGATTGATAAACCCCTGGCCAGACTTATCAAAAAGAGAAGAGAAATGACCCAAATCAACAAAATCATGAATGAAAGAGGAGAGATCACAACCAACACCAAAGAAATACAAACAATTTTAAGAACATATTATGAGCAACTCTATGCCAGCAAATTAGATAACCTGGAAGAAATGGAGGCATTCCTAGAGATGTATCAACTACCAAAACTGAACCAGGATGAAATAGAAAACCTGAACAGACCTATAAACACTAAGGAAATTGAAGCAGTCATCAAAAATCTCCCAAAAAACAAAAGCCCAGGGCCAGATGGCTTCCCAGGGGAATTCTACCAAACATTTCAAGAAGAATTAATACGTATTCTTCTGAAACTGTTCCAAAAAATAGAAATGGAAGAAAAACTTCCAAACTCATTTTATGAGGCCAGCATTACCTTCATCCCAAAACCAGACAAAGACCCCATCAAAAAGGAGAATTACAGACCAATATCCCTGATGAACATGGATGCAAAAATTCTCACCAAAATACTAGCCAATAGGATCCAACAGTACATTAAAAGGATTATTCACCATGACCAAGTGGGATTTATCCCTGGGCTGCAAGGTTGGTTCAACATCCGCAAATCAATCAACGTGATACAATACATTAACAAAAGAAAGAACAAGAATCATATGATCCTCTCAATAGATGCAGAAAAAGCTTTTGACAAAGTACAGCATCCTTTCTTGATCAAAACTCTTCAGAGTATAGGGATCGAGGGTACATACCTCAATATCATAAAAGCCATCTATGAAAAACCTACAGCGAATATCATTCTCAATGGGGAAAAACTGAGAGCTTTCCCCCTAAGGTCAGGAACACGGCAGGGATGTCCACTATCACCACTGCTATTCAACATAGTATTGGAAGTCCTAGCCACAGCAATCAGACAACAAAAAGAAATAAAAGGCATCCAAATCGGCAAAGAAGAAGTCAAACTCTCACTCTTTGCAGATGATAGGATACTTTATGTGGAAAACCCCAAAGACTCCACCCCAAAACTGCTAGAACTCATACAGGAATTCAGTAAAGTGGCAGGATATAAAATCAATGCACAGAAATCAGTGGCATTCCTATACACCAACAACAAGACAGAAGAAAGAGAAATTAAGGAGTCGATCCCATTTACAATTGCACCCAAAACCATAAGATACCTAGGAATAAATCTAACCAAAGAGACAAAGGATCTTTACTCAGAAAACTATAAAATACTCATGAAAGAAACTGAGGAAGACACAAGGAAATGGAAAAACGTTCCATGCTCATGGATTGGAAGAACAAATATTGTGAAGATGTCAATGCTACCTAGAGCAATCTACACATTCAATGCAATCCCCATCAAAATACCACCCACTTTTTTCAAAGAAATGGAACAAATAATCCTAAAATTTGTATGGAACCAGAAAAGACCCCGCATAGCCAGAGGAATGTTGAAAAAGAAAAGCAAAGCCGGCGGCATCACAATTCCGGACTTCCAGCTCTATTACAAAGCTGTCATCATCAAGACAGCATGGTACTGGCACAAAAACAGACACATAGATCAATGGAACAGAATAGAGAGCCCAGAAATGGACCCTCAACTCTATGGTCAACTCATCTTTGACAAAGCAGGAAAGAATGTCCAATGGAAAAAAGACAGTCTCTTCAACAAATGGTGTTGGGAAAATTGGACAGCCACATGCAGAAGAATGAAACTGGACCATTTCCTTACACCACACACAAAAATAGACTCCAAATGGTTGAAAGACCTCAATGTGAGACAGGAGTCCATCAAAATCCTAAAGGAGAACACAGGCAGCAACCTCTTTGACCTCAGCCGAAGCAACTTCTTCCTAGAAACATCACCAAAGGCAAGGGAAGCAAGGGCAAAAATGAACTCTTGGGACTTCATCAAGATAAAAAGCTTTTGCAAAGCAAAGGAAACAGTCAACAAAACCAAAAGACAACCGACAGAATGGGAGAAGATATTTGCAAATGACATATCAGATAAAGGGCTAGTATCCAAAATCTATAAAGAACTCATCAAACTCAACACCCAAAGAACAAAGAATCCAATCAAGAAATGGGCAGAAGACATGAACAGACATTTTTCCAAAGAAGACATCCAAATGGCCAACAGACACATGAAAAAGTGCTCAATATCGCTCGGCATCAGGGAAATCCAAATCAAAACCTCAATGAGATACCACCTCACACCAGTCAGAATGGCTAAAATTAATGAGTCAGGAAACGACAGATGTTGGCAGGGATGCAGAGAAAGGGGAACCCTCCTACACTGTTGGTGGGAATGTAAGCTGGTGCAGCCACTCTGGAAAACTGTATGGAGGTTCCTCAAAAAGTTGAAAATAGAGCTACCCTATGATCCGGCAATTGCACTACTGGGTATTTACCCCAAAGATACAAAAGTAGGGATCCGAAGGGGTACGTGCACCCCGATGTTTATAGCAGCAATGTCCACAATAGCCAAACTGTGCAAAGAGCCAAGATGTCCATCAACAGATGAATGGATAAAGAAGATGTGGTATATATATACAATGGAATATTATGCAGCCATCAAAAGGAATGAGATCTTGCCATTTGCAATGACGTGGATGGAACTGGAGGGTATTATGTTGAGTGAAATAAGTCAAACAGAGAAAGACATGTATCATATGATCTCACTGATATGAGGAATTCTTAATCTCAGGAAACAAACTGAGGGTTGCTGGAGTGGGGGGCGGGGTGGCAGGGATGGGGTGACTGGGTGATAGACACTGGGGAGGGTAAGTGCTCTGGTAAGCGCTGTGAATTGTGCAAGACTGTTGAATCTCAGATCTGTACCTCTGAAACAAATAATGCAATATATGTTAAGGAAAAAAAAAGAAGAAGAAGAAGGTAGCGGGAGGGGAAGAATGAAGCGGGGAAAATCGGAAGGGTAGACGAACCATGAGAGACGATGGACTCTGAAAAACAAACTGAGGGTTCTAGAGGGGAGGGGGGTGGGAGGATGGGGTAGCCTGGTGGTGGGTATTGAGGAGGGCACATTCTGCATGGAGCACTGGGTGTCATGCACAAACAATGAATCATGGAACTCTTCATCTAAAACTAATGATGTAATGTATGGGGATTAACATAACAATAAAAAAAAGAATAAACAAACATAACAACGCAAAAAAAAAAAAAAAGAATTACAGGGACTTCAAGAAGGAACTGGAAATATGGCCTTGAAGGTATTCAAATACTCTCTCAACATCTGATCTCACTCTGTATATGCACCTGCTCCCTTTTTCTCTCTCTCTCTTTCCCTGAAGACTAACTTTTGTTTCTCCAGTTCTTCATATACATTCTACTGATTCAGTCGCTCAGAGAAACTGAATCTCTCCGTTAGTTCAAACCCAAATTCCCAGGAAAGGATTCTGATTGGCTCAGTTTGGGTCTAGTGTCCAAAATTTGAATTAACTGCATTCAGCAGGGTGGGATTATGGGCCAAACAGCTGCAGGACAATCCCCTCTATGGCTTAAAGGGTCTGTTACAAGGGTGGATGTTTTCATTACAAATTGGGCAGATTCTCAAAAAACTTACCCAAGAAAACTGTCCTATTGCTCAAGAATTCTTGTTGCTTTTGCCATAATCAGGTTACTATAATTTTTTTAAAATAGAGCTAGTATACAACAACTTAATATCAAGTCATATAAGTGTTAAACCCTTTGAATCAGTAATTTCTCTCAAGAAAATTTACTCTAGGGGAAAAAATTCATTGGAATAAAAATGTTTATTCCAGGGCGCCTGGGTGGCTCAGTTGGTTGGGCAACTGCCTTCGGCTCAGGTCATGATCTCAGGGTCCTGGGATCGAGCCCCGCATCGGGCTCCCTGCTCGGCGGGAGGCCTGCTTCTCCCTCTCCCACTCCCCCTGCTTGTGTTCCTGCTCTCGCTGTCTCTGTCTCTGTCAAATAAATAAATAAAATCTTTAAAAAAAAAAAATTTTTAAAAATGCTTATTCCAGATGCTTCTCCAATATTTTCTTATTTATTAAAAGAAGTTTGATAAATGCCTAACCATAGATTATTATTAATTATGGAATGTCAACTTTAATGAACCATTAGGAACTCAATAAAAATAGCCATAATTAAGACAGCAACAATGCTTTTGATAGCAAGCATAATTTTGTGTTTTTCCTTGGTTTCAATTAACAATAACCAACCAAATATGATTTCAAACACTGAAAATAAAATGCTTTGTGAATTTTGTACATTTGTAGATTAAAAACAAATTTTTAAATAGAAATTCATAAAAACACACCAGTGATTAATATAAAAGGTTAGACATTGTTTTGTTAAAAGAACAAAATTAAGGGTGATTTTTCCATTTTGTTTCCAAATTTGATTACTAGCAGTAAAAACAACAATTCCACTGCAACTATTACAGAGGTTAGCCTCTGTACCAAGTAATGTACTATGTGTTTTATATAAATTACTTAGTTTAATCCTCAGAGCAATTCTGAAAGGTTGGTATTATAATTGTCACTGACAGCTGAGAATTTAGGGTTTTGACAAGTCAAAAAAATTGCCCAGAATGGTGCAACTTCAAAGCCACACAACCATGAATGATTAGACTCTGAGTCTGCGTAACTCCATATCGGTCACTGCTTTTCAAAACTGTGCTTTAATACTGTGTGTGTGGCATGAATGTATGTGTTTAAAAATACGAGTGGAGGGCACCTGGGTGGTTTAGTCGGTTAAGCATCTGCCTTTGGCTCAGGTCATGCTCCCGGGGTCCTGGGATCGAACCCCAGGTCTGGCTCCCTGCTCAGCGGGGAGCCTGCTACTCCCTCTCCCTCTGTCTGCTGCTCTCCCTGCTTGTGAGCACTCTCCCTCTCTCTGTCAAGTAAATAAGTAAATAAATAATCTTAAAAAAATATGAGTGGAAATTTCAGAGTCAAAATTAAAATAATAGATCCACTTTCCAGTGACAGCCAACAGGAGAGTGGGAAGAATGGAACAAACTATCCCAGCATTCTCTGGGGGAGGGTCAAAGTGTTAAGCATCAAAAATAACTTAATTAACAACATTTATTTACTCCAAAACCCTCCTGTTTATATTCTCTAACTTCCACTCCTTCAATAACTCTTTAAAAAAGAAATCTCCCTTCACAAACTAATCTCCACCAAAACAATTAAGCTGATAGCAGAAGAAGACTTCATAGTATAATTTATATATGCTGAGATGTGTCATTTCCTTATCATGATTTTCCCCCCAGGCAAAACGAAACAAATACAACACGTTTTGAAGTCATTCCACAGATCAAATCACTCAGAGATATGATATAATTAGTTTTATGACAGTAAACATTTAATTAAATTAAGGAGGAACAATTATGACAAAAAGGATGAAAACATCAAAAATTAACATACCGTTGACTTTAATATGTCAAAATGAGAGTGTGATTATGGATACAAATATTTAAATTGATAGAATTCTCACAAAGAATAAAAATGTGCTGTGGTGAGCATTCTATTCTGGCTGTAGTGGAATCACAGTATCATTTTAAGTTATAGGAATGGGAAAAGTACGTATTCCCCATAGTTTCTATGAAGCATTTTACAAGACAAATTTAAGAAGAGAACATCTATAACCCAATCCAAGGATGATTTTCTTGGTACATTTTCCCCCCCAATAAAAGCCCTATCTTTTTGCATTTTTGACATCACATACTCTTGAATAATAGATTCAATGTTCTTAGTTACAGTTTTAACACAATAAAATCTGTTTCTCACACTGGGTGAATTAATGTCCACAAAGGACAATTTTACCAACTATAACCAAAGCAAGTTTGTTTTAGCAACTGTTGAGGAGTGCTAATGAGTTAATAGAGGCCTAATAACACAAAGAGCAAACATTAACCATAAAGTGATGTAGTGTTCAAGTAGAAGTGGAATGAACCAGAGAAACAGAAAAACTTTAGCATTGTCCTTTGTCCTCTGACATAATCTCTTCCAAGGAAAGCAACTTCACAGGTCCAGGACTGACATAAAGGCTTTTATTGTGGTTTTTCTATTTGTCTCAAATAATTGCTGTAGAGTATCTCTAACATTTTTTCCCGCTTGTTATTATTGGATGGCCCACTGAGAGAAACCCAGCTAACTACCCCCGAGCCCCATAAAACAAACAGGGAATTTTAGAAGGTTAAATAGGAAACCAAAAGAAAAAAGTAGAGATGCTATTGTAGAACAAGGGTCTCAAATAATAATACTAATAAAATAAACTAATAATAACCAACAAAATAACAATAGTGGAAGTAATAGTAATAATATTTACTAAAGAATTTCCTTGAGTATCTTTTTTCCAATCAAGCCATCCAAGGATTGGATGGTGGGAGTTAGATATGAACTAAAGAAAATACCCTAATGCAAGAGACATAATCACCACTCCACCATCCAAAAACATGATTCAAGTTAAAAATTAAAAGATGGATAAAAAATATCATAAAAAAAAAAAAAAAAAAAAAAAGAAAGCAAAGCTTCTGGTTATAATATCAAAAGGAAGAATATAAGCCAAAAAATATTAAACATAACAAATATGGGCAGTTTATTATGTAAAAGAACAATTCAAAATAAAATTAAAACAATCATAAATGTCTATGAACCAAAAAAATAGCAGCATTCATAAGGTAGAAAATGTGTGATATAAAAAGCAATGGAAAAAAAACATACACTAGAAAAAGAATTTAATTAACCCCTATTAGTTAATCCAGTCATTAAAAATAAGAGTACAGAATTCAATAAATAATTAATAGGTATATGTGATAAATATCTAATGCTGAATCCTGAAAAGAGAAAATATGCCTTCTTTTTCAAAAACTAATAAATACTGGGGTACCTGGGTGGCTCAGTCAGTTAAGTTTCTGCCTTCAGCTCAGGTCATGACCCCAGGATCTTCGAGTGTCAGACTACCTGCTTAGCAGGGAGTCCCTCTGCCCTACCCCTGCCCCACTCATGCTCATGTATGCTCTCTCTCAAATAAATTCTTTAAAAAAAAAATAATAAATCTTAAAATTAATCATATATTAAAAAGCACAGAGAACATTACATTAAATTCTGAAAGGTGGAAATAAAACAAATTTTCTTCAGAAAAATTAAAAATTAGTAACATCAGGAAATACTAAGTCCCTTTTACTCAAAAATTAAATAAACTACTGTTAAATATTCATCAAGGAAGAATGCTAAGTTGCATGATTTCTTTTAAAAAATCATAGAGGGGCGCCTGGGTGGCTCAGTCAGTTAAGTGTCTGCTTTTGGCTCAGGTCATGATCCCAGGGTCATGGGATAGAGCCCCACATTGAGCTCCCTGCTCAGCGGGAAGCCTGCTTCTCCCTCTCCCACTCCCCCTACTTGTGATCCCTCTCTCACTGTGTCTCTCTCTGTCAAATAAATAAATAAAAATATTTTTTAAAAAAATAAAAATTTTTAAAAATTTAAAAATCATAGAATACAGCTATTCTGTACACAGAAGAAAATTCAAAGCCTTAAATACATTTATCATTAAGAACAAAGAATGAAAAATTATATGAGAGAAATGACTACATTTTTAATATATGAAAAAAGGAAACAAATCAAAAAAGCAAAATTAATAAGATAAACAGAAAACAATACAACTAATCAATGCATTCCAAAACATTTCAAAAGGTTGTTCTTCAGAAACAAAATAAAACAAACTACTAAGTACGGAAAATGGGGCTGCCATAAAACACACACAGTAAGTAATAATATAAAGTCTATTACCTCACAGACATTTTTTAAATTACAAAAGTCAACTTTTCTTAATTTCATCCAAGTTTGAAAACTTAGATGAAACCAAAAATTTCTAGGAAAGTAAGTTCCCACAACTAAGTGATTTAAAAATCTAAAGAGACTGGGGCACCAGGGTGGCTCAGTCGGTTAAGTGTCTGCCTTCGGCTCGGGTCATGATCCCAGGGTCCTGGGATTGAGCCCCGCATCGGGCTCCCTGCTCAGCAGGAAGCCTGCTTCTCCCCTTCCCACTCCCCCCTGTTTGTGTTCCTTCTCTCGCTCTCTGTCAAATAATAAATAAATAAGTCTTTTTTTAAAAAAAATCTAAACAGATCAATTCCCCACCCTCACCCCAAAAAATGATTTTTAAAGATATAGGTAGTCAAATTGCTACCCAACTCCCTCCCCCCACAAAGAAGAAAACAGAAACAAAAACAAAAACACCAGGGTCAGAATAGTTTGTGGAGTGATTCTAATAAATCCTTAAAAGTGATCATTTCCAAATCAATTTAAACTCTTTAATAAAAGGAAAACTTCCAGATTATTTTTTTATAAACAATTATAGATTGTACACACAGCGAGCTACAAACTAATCTTACTTATTATTCTCATATTAAAAATCCTACATTAAATAACAAATAAGCACAAGAAAAGATGCTTCAAATCATGTCATCAGGAAAATGCAAATTAAAACAATAATGTGATAACCTCTCCAAACCTGTTAGAATGGCCAAAATCCAAAACACTAACAACACCCAATGCTGATAACGATGTGGAGCAACAGGAACTCTCAGTCATTACTGGTGGAAATGCAAAATGGTACAGCTCCTTTAGAAGGCAGTGTGGTGGTTCCTTACAAAACTAAACATATTTTGCCAGCAGTTGTACTCTTGGTGTTTACCCAAAGGAGTTGAAAACTGATGTTCACACAAAAACCTACAGAGAGATGTTAATAGCAGATTTATTCATAATTACTAAAGCTTCAAAGGAATCAAAATGTCCTTCAGTAGATAAATGGATAAAGTGGAATATGAGACAGGAGACCATTATTCAGCACTAAAAATAAACGAGCTATCAGGCTTTGAAAAGATATGGAGAAACCTGAAGTGCATATTACTAAGTAAAAGAAGTCAATCTGAAAATCTCTCTCATTCCAACAAAATGACTCTCTGGAAAAAGCAAAACTATGCAGACAATAAAGAGATCAGTTGTCCCTGGGGTTAGGGGAAAAGGGAGGGATGAATAGGCAAAGCACAGAGAATTTTTAGCTTAATGAAACTACTCTGTATATTATAATAATGGATATATGTCATTAGACATTTGTCCAAACCCACAGAATGTACTACACACACCAAGAGTGAACCCTAATGCAAACTATGGACTTTGGATGATAATAATGAGTCAAAGTAGTTCATCAATTGTAATAAATATACCACTTTGGTAGGGGATGTCAATAACAGGGGAAGTTGTGAGTGTGTGGGGGCAGGAGGCATATGAGAACTCTCTGTACCTTCCACTCAGTTTTGCTGTGAACTAAAAATTGCTCTAAAAAATATTTTTATTTTTTAAAGATTTTATTTATTTGAGAGACAGAGAGGGTGGGTGGAGAGAGCAGGGGGAGGAGCAGAGCGAGAGAAGCAGTTTCCATGCTGAGTGTGGAGCCTGACACTAGGATCCATCCCACAACTCTGAGATCATGACCTGAGCCAGAATTAAGAGTTGACCACTTGGGGCGCCTGGGCGGCTCAGTTGGTTACGCAACAGCCTTCGGCTCAGGTCATGATCCTGGAGTCCCTGGATCGAGTCCCGCATCGGGCTTCCTGCTCCGCAGGGAGTCTGCTTCTCCCTCTGACCCTCCCCCCTCTCATGCTCTCTGTCTCTCATTGTCTCTCTCGCAAATAAATAA